>NC_043758.1:30484378-30546504 GCF_902148845.1 Salarias fasciatus | reverse complement strand
TCTCCTCCATCCATACCTCTCACCCATTCAACCCTCCCCCTTATTGCTCCTTCTTTCCTCCCTCTCCATCCCTCCCTCTCATGCCTCTCCCCTTCATCCCCCCCGTCACCCTCCTTCCATCCATCCCCCCTCATTCCTCCTCCTCCTTCCCTCCCTCCCTCCCTCTCAAACCTCTCCCCCTCAATCCTGCATCCCTACGTCCTTCCATCCTTCTCAACCCTACCTGCTCCCCCCTCCATCCTCATCCTTCCTTCCACCCCCCCATTCAATCCCCTCTCATCTGTCCTTCCATCCCTCCCTCCATCCACCCTCATCCCTCCCTCTATCCTCTATCCCTCATCCCATCCCCTCATCTCTTGTCTATTCCTCCTTCCCTCCCCCTCACCCCCATATTTTCCTCCATCATCCTCATCCCTCATCCGTCCTCCCCTCTCCATCCCTCCCTTCATCCCCCCTCCATCCCCCCTCTCCTCCTCCATCCTCCCCCTCGTCCCTCCCCACCATCCCTCCATCCATCCCTCCCCTCTATCCCTCCCTCCATCCCTCCCTCTCCTCCCTGTGTGTTCTCAGTGGTTCATTGCAGCAGCAGCAGCAGTGTGCTTGTAATCGGCCTCATTACTGATGTGGGGAGGCTGCGTCCTCCATGGAGGAGCGCTTTGTCATCAGAAGTCAATTAGCATCTCGGCCGTAGCCAGTCGCATCGTCTTCAGTGTCGGCTGGCGCTGTGACTCAGACCGGAGTAACCACGGTATTTCTTTTCAGACAGCCGCCGTCTCCGAAGGGCACCTTGGCTGCACGTGGTAATAAATGCCACGATGATTTACTTCATGTTCAACAATTTGTGGGGAAAAAAAAAAAAAACCTTCTTGTCTCGTCGGTCTACCTGATGAACCTGATCCAACCTTCAAATATTTCCACATGAAGATTCTGTCTGATGACTGGTTCATGGTGCGGCTGCGCATCACAGAATTTAAAAAGTTTGCCATTTCAAAATGACTTAAAAGTTACAGAAACCTCCCGATTATTGACGATGCTACTGAAACAATGCTTGTAAAGTGATTAACATCCATGTGTTACTCGACATGTAGAAATGCTGCTGGTTTGTGGTTTGCTACCACTGTGTCCACAGTATGCTAATGAGGTTCAAATGTCCATTCAGCAGTTAATAAATGTGGTTGAATTAACTGAGGTTGTGAGGGCAGGAAGTGACAGAGAGCATTCATTCATTCATGCATTCATCTCTGAAATCATTGCTGTGTAAAACACTTGATCACCAAAAGTATGAAACGGGTCTGTCCTTTGTAGCACTTATCTGACATAATCTTCAACTGTTGTAGTTTGGCCAGTGATTCCATTCCTTATCTGGATTGCGTGTAATATATCCATCCATCTCGTTGGAATTGACCCACATCTGCTGCGTTGTTGGTATAATTGAAGTTTGTGCCATTTGCAGCATTCTTCAAAAATAAATCACGAGGATGAAAAATAGCTGCTCATCTAAAAAGGATTCCTCATTAGTGGATGATCAAGTAATAACCAGCCTCAAGATTGAAAGTAGTTCACCTTGATTTATCAGGTTTTCACAAGAAAATGCACAGAAACATCATAGATCAGCAGATAAAGGTGGACTGGAATGCTATCAGTGGGTAATTAAATTTAATCTTAAACCTTAAAGTCATGTTTTTTCAGTCAGGAGTCATCAAATTTGTCAAAATGAGGACGTTTCAAAGGATGTTCAAAGTCTTGTCATCCTTTTCAAAATGTTGTCGTGTGAGGTTCCCGCCAACAACAGACATCTTTTAGTCATTCTAGCTTTCACGAGAGTTTCTGATCTGGCTAATGTGGACACTGAGCTGTCCCTGTCTTTCTGTCCTCAGGATCCGCAGGACTTCATCCGGAGGCTGAGAGGAGACGCCTGACGGCTCTGTGTCTCCAGTGTGTCACCAGCTGGTGCTCTTCTGACTTGAGGTGCTGGAAGATGCTCTGGAAGAACCTCATCCCACATCTAACCTGCAAGGTACTGACTGACAAGCAGAGATGCATTTATTAAGTTTATTGTAGTATTTTATTGGTTTATGGGTTACACAGTGGAGCAGTGGCTGATAGCATTCTTGCTTCACAACAAGGGGGTACGGGTTCGAATACAGGCCAGGGCCTTTTTGAGTGGATTTGCATGTTCTTCCCATGTGTGCGTGGATTTCCTCCCACAGTCCAAAAATATTCATGTGAGCTTAATTGAGCATGTGTGGCGGTCTCCTCTGTGTGTTTGTCCTGTGGCGGACCTGACCTGTCCAGGTGTATCCCGTCCTCACCCATAGTGAGCTGGGAGCGACTCCAGCACCCCGTGGCCTCGCACTGGACTTAAAGGATAAGTTCGCTTGAAACAGCTTTCACGTTGTTTATAGAATGAAGTAAAACAATATACTCACCCAGAAGGCTTTTCTGATCCAAACAGTGCGTCGGGAGAAATTTGATCCAAAATTGAGCGGCGGACATCCGTATACAGCTAGCAGACGGGGCATCGGTAACGCCGCTCCTAAAACGGCTTTAATCGTCCAAAAACTCATTAGTTCACCAATATTTCATCATGGTCTGCTCACGCCACTCCTCCATGACAGATATTTGTCCATTTTGCGCTAAACTGAAAGAAGAAAGTTGTTGTGTAGCCTCCGGTAGCCCCTGAAACAATGAGCCGTACTGCGCATGCGCGCGGCAGCCGTAAACAACATGTATCTTGTAATATGTTCGAGTGAAGTCCAGAGGCATTTGGCAGCGTGAGGATGTTTATTCCCGAGAGCAGGTATCAGACACATGCGTTAGCATCGGCAGTCAAACACACACAACAACAATGTGGCTTCCGTATCTCCGGCTTACCTAGACATAGATATCTAGACGCGTGCACTTCGTACCGAACATATATCTGCACATATGACATATCTGGCGACACCAGGCTGTCGTGGAGGAGAGGCGTGAGCGGACCATGATGAAATATTGGTGAAACTAATGAGTTTTTGGACGATGAAAGCCGTTTTGGAGTGGCGTACCGATGCCCCGTCTGCTAGCTGTATACGGATATCCTCGCTCAATTTTGGATGTAAATTTCTTCCAAAGCACTGTTTGGATCAGAAAAGCCTTCTGGGTGAGTATATTGTTTTACTTCATTCTATAAACAACGTGAAAGCTGTTTAGCGAACTTTTCCTTTAACCGTATAGAAGATGGCTGAAAGGAGTATTGTTACAGTTCTAACATTGACCTTTCTCATCCTATTCAGTTCAGTCAGGTTTTCACAGCTCTGTATTTAAATTGACTGGAGCTTTGTGCAGAACATGAAAGCACTTTGTAGTGTGTGACTTTACGCCCCAGTGGCTGCCATGTGTACAACTCTCTTACAGCAGTTGGGCATATGGAATAAAAGTCAAACAACTCATTCACAGAAGATCGGAGCAGCTCTCTCTAATCCACCCACAGAATGTCAAAAGGACTGTTTTTCAAAGAAACTTAGAAAAAAACAACCTCCGTTCCTGACCTGGTCAGGACGAATGTTCGCAGAGCTCTATGTACAGTATGTGTCTGTGTAATGATATACATGCAGAGGATCTCACAGCTCATATGGACAAAAAAAAAACCCCACAGGAAACTAACAACCAAACCATGTATGTATCCAAAAAAATCATACAGAGTATTTCACTTTTTCTTTAAATTGATTTCTCCAGTGGAGATATTTCTACTATTATCTTATTTGAGAGATTCTTTAAGTTAATTTTGCACCCCTGATTGTGAAAGACAGATTATTTGGACTCCATGTTGGGTAACCTTTTGAAAAGCCAGTCTGAGTTTGTTCTTCGTTGTGGAGATATATTAGTTTATTATAAAGGCCCTACTGATTTTAGCTTTATTGTTGCATCTTGGAGGAAAATCTAGTTTCCATTTTCCTTCCAGTATTGGAAAAGTAACTTAGAATGACATGTTCCTCAAAAATGTTAACTTGTTGTACTATAAATCACCACGTTGCAGGGAAACGACTTGTAAAAACTGTTCTGGAGCTCTCTAACCACAAAATGAAAAGGTTATGCAGCGTAAAAAGAATTGTCAACAACTCATTAAAGACTTGCTCACATGACCATGGTATGACAATTGCAGCAGACAAGGCTCCAGCCTCCGTGCATGTCTGAAATCTAGTTAGCGTGGGACAGGTTGTCCGTCTGGAGTTTCCGGTGTGCTTTCTGTCGCTCTGTCAGTGTGATGCAGCTGTTGCTGCTCTGTGCTCATCACCCTATAAATACAGCAGCTGATTGACGGACCCTGCAGCAGCTGTCTGCTGCCCCCGACCCCGACACACGGAGCTGAACCCGCACACATCCTGATGTGCAGCAGTCTGAAATGACATTGAAACTAATCAACAGCAATTTAGAAAATAATTTTTACAGTTCCAAGGCAAATTGTGACGGAGTCACTCTGACGGTGGCCGCGGCGCAGCGCCGGCGCACATTAAAACCCACATTAACACTCACCTGTTGCCTTTTCCCCGTTCGTCTGCTCCGTTCCCGCATGTTTGGACGTTGTTTTTCACCGCGGTAGTCGTGGGTGCACACTCGACCACTGCCAGATCATCTTCCCTGCCATAATCTTTCCGCCTTGATAAACTTTTCACCAGTATTCACTTCCCATTCACGTCCTCCTACTGGCAAACCGAGCGCCGTGCCCACTTCCTGTTTATGTCCCGTCAGATGGGGAATCCCGGAAGTGATGTCATAATGACATCACTGAAAGGTGCCGATTTTGGCTTTAAAGTATTTGCTTATTGTTGTTATTCTGAGATGCCATGCTGCTACTGTTGGTTTCTATTATTTTGGGGAATTATCATGAATTTATTATGGGGATGAATTATGTTTTGTGGGAGAAAACTATGATTTTCTTTGTTAATTACCTGAGGGGAGGAGCCAGTGGGGTTTAAAAGGAGGCCAGCCTCCGCCTGTAGAGAGAGAGGCAGAGACTTCACTCTGACAGAGCGACTGAGAGCCTGCTTGGTTTGAATTGTTGCATTGGAGGTAACTGAAGACCAAAGATCTTTTCGAGAATTTTCCTTTTCTTCCTATTCCTTTTGTAAATTTTGTAAATAGTTTTCGAGCTCCTCGTTTTGTTTCTGCACTTCAGGATTACGTTTTGGTAAAATGAAAGAACTCAACACCATCTGCCATCGGCTGTGCCATCATTGTAAGAGCAGACAAGGATCCACATCACGCAAATATAATGAAATCAAAAATAAATTTTAGGCCTGTATGAAAAACTTGAATGCAGGTTTCAAAGCTGCGTAGCGACAAAATATGTGTCCGTGTTCTCGCCATTGAACTGTATGTGTTCACATGCAGTAGCTGCTAACTGTATCATAACTGTATACGGTATTATTATAACAACCAACAACAGTACCTACTAGTGGCCCAGCATGAACACTATATCATTTTAAGGGATTCTGCCATTGCTGCCTGAAAGTTTTCAGGATGTTGCTGTGTAAATGTCATTTTTTTCTGAAATTAAAATGTAAAAACGACGTGTTTTCACTTAAAACGTGTAAACGGGGCCTAAAACTTATTGGAAGAAAGTCTAAACACAGTAAAAAAAAAAAAAAAAACAGTCCAAACTACTCTGAAACTAATCAAAAATTAGGGTGACACCAATCTAATTGTATTCCAAGAATCGATATAATAAATGGAACCAATTTGCACGACACTTTTCCACTAACTGAATAGCACTCAACGCACTTTCCGCTATCAGACTCATTCACTCACTCAGCTGTCATGAAAGGCACTCGGTAAACTTAAACTTAAATAAACATGTTAGGCATCCTGAGTGGAAGTGGTCCAAACATAAGTCTAAAACTACACCACTTCAAATCTCCTCGAAAGGCTTCCCACAAGGTTTAGGAGTGGTTTATGGGAATTTTGAACCCTTTGTGAGGTCAGACATGATGAGGGTTGAGAAGGTCTGGCTCACAGTCTCTGCTCTGAAGGTGTTCAGCTGGGTTGAGGTCTGGACTCTGTGCGGACTGGTGTAGTTCTTCATTGCCAAAGTGGTTCATCCATGTCTTTACTTTGTGCACTGTTGGGCAGAAATGTTGGAATGGAAAGGCGCCATCTCCAAACTTTTCCCACAGTGTTGGGAGCATGAAATTGTTCAAAGTGTGTTGCTATGTTAAGGTTCCTTTCACTGGAACTAAGAAGCCCCGAAAAGTATCCTCAGTCAGTCAAGTGCTGTTTTCTTGGGGAACTGCCAAAGCCATACTATTCCTCAATTTGCCAAACAGAGAGGCTTGATTGGTCCCTCCAGAGAACACGTCTCCACTGATTTAGAGTCCAGTGGCGATGTGCTTTACACCACTGCATGTAACGCTTTGCATTGTGCTTGGTGATGTGCAACTTAGATGCAGCTGCTCGGCCAAGGAAATGCTCCATGAAACTCTCTACAAACTGTTCTGGAGCAAATCTACGTGCCGTTTGGAGTTCTGCAGCTATCGACTCTACAGAACATCGCCCACCTCTGTGCTCTCTACACATCAGCATCCGTTGACCCCACTCTGGAATTTTTCATGGCCTACCACTTGGTGGCTGAGCTGCTGCGTTCCCAATAAAAAAAATTCCCAGCATCCTATAACTGTATCATGCCTGAGAATCTTACCAAAGACATAGCCTGCATGCTGAGGTCCTTGATTTTATACACCTGTAGCCATGGAAGTGACACTGACTTTTAAAGGCTGAAATCTAATTGGAAATGAAGTTTAAAAAATGCATAGAGCAAGAAGTTAGAGAAACCTCGACTGATTGAAAATTGAAAGTAGCTTGCCGGAGATGAAGATGAACCGTCGTGATGCATCATAATAAAGCAGGCTGCAGTGTCTCCTTCCTCCTGTCAGACAGTCCCGACAGCAGAGAGTGGCACAGGAACAATGGTCGGATTCATCCTCCACATTCAGTCCAGCAGCAGCTGCACAGACAGAAGAGACGCACCCTTACAGCCCACCTGGGCCTGATCTGCAACGTGGGGGGCCAAGGACTCTGCAGGACAGGGGGGGGAGGGGGGGGGGGGGGGGGGGGGGTCGTCCAGTAGGTTGAGTGTTTGAGACAGGAGGGACAGTGTCCTCTGAGAATGACGGATAGACAGCAGAGAGGCAGACTCTAAAGCTCTTAATGTGCCACTACTACATGTTCTGGTATCAGTGTCGTCGTGATATGAACATGCTCTTATTGAAAAACACCGACAGATGTAATGGTACCCTACCAGTGAAGGCAGCAGGTTCAGTCCTCAAATCCAGCCTCTAAATCGGTCAGTGGGAGGAAGGTGCTCCGTAATCCAAACGACGAGTTTTCACTCAAAAGTTGTCTTTGCCAAAACTACATGTAGCATGTGGGTAACGTGAGCCACGGTCAAACATCTGTGTGCACTTCCAGCTACAAGGTAACATGCACAGAGACTCAGTCTGTAACTGATATGAAGGATGTAATGTTGAAGTGGAATTGGCTCCTGGTGCCAGCTGCTCCGTCCCGTGAACCTGCGTTTTAGCTGCAGTTTATTTGACGCAGTGCTACACAGCTGCGTGAAACAGCTGCTAACCTCAAAAGATGACAGTTTTCAAAAATATCTCTCCGCTTCTCCCCGACGGGAATGCAGCTTGAGGGTAATCACCACATATCTGTTATTTTTTAATGGTTCAGACAATTTCAGTTAACAGCCAAGTTTTTATCCTCAGTTGATCCTTTTTATTATGATCATTCAGAGATATGTGATCCTGCATTAATAAGATAGACAAGTCTGTAGGCCTGATGCAGTTCTACAACGTGTCTCTTGTACGATTAAGTCCAATGTGGTTGTTGAATATGATGATTAAAGGCTCTCAATGCACAGCACCGTAATATTGTTGTATCACTCTAAATGGAAAATTGTTGAAGCTCGTTTCTGATGGATGCCAGTCAAAAGTCCAGAACGACGCTTTAAAATAGAATTTAAATATAAAAACTGCAGAATATCATCAGCATAGACTTTTATAGTCAGTGTAGGATGACCTGAATGGAAACAGTTCAACCCAAACCAGACCCTGAAGCTCAGACACTGAGCTGCTCTGACATGTGAGGGGGAAGCTTCATCGCTGTTTGACAGGAAGATGTGAGATGCTAATGTCGAGAGGAAGTGTGTAAGATGTGATGTGACCGGCCCCCTCCCAAAAAAACAGAA
This sequence comes from Salarias fasciatus, assembly GCF_902148845.1. Lineage (NCBI taxonomy): Eukaryota > Metazoa > Chordata > Actinopteri > Blenniiformes > Blenniidae > Salarias > Salarias fasciatus. Next base: position 30,538,280 of record NC_043758.1, on the reverse strand, counting down.
AACATTAACAGAAGCACTTCACCTCTTGTCTCTTATCACAGATTCAAATTGTAAATGAACTTTCAGATGATTCTGCATCATAGAAATATTTTAGGGTTCTATGAAATCGAGTAAGTAAACAGTCATGATATGGATGTTGTTTGCATTCAGATGTTTGTGCTGAATCTCCACGATGAGGCTCTGTGTCAGATTAAAGTCACTGAAATCTTGTCAGTGTTCCCTGAATCTTTCAGTTTTATTACTGTTTGACTGACTGACTGCAAATATAGTGCAAATGTAGTGTGGCTCTGAAAATGTGTATTTTCTGTGCTTACTCCGAGACGTTTCGTGGTTTTTCGACGACACTGCACACTGGAAGACATTGTTAGAGACTCTCATTGCGATGAAAGTTTTCCTCCGCAGCATAGGATGGGCTCAGGCCGACTCGGTCGTATCCTCGGACTCTCCGGTTCTCTGCAGAGTTGTTCCTATTGGGTGTGTGCATGTGTTATGCGAGCTGCGTCTTGACCTTCAGAGAGTCAACGCCGTGCCCACGCCGGCACACTCTGGGGCCCCATTGTGAGGAGCACAGGAAAGGTGGAGTGGCTGGGCGTGGCCTGCGGACATTTTGGGAGAGGACGCTGCTGGCGGGGAAAGCGAGCAGCTTGTGTGTTGGGTGTGTGTGTGTCTCCTGCTGGTCTCGGCAGTCTGAAGGTCATACCATCCCATGCTCTACTTCATGGAGAGCTGCCAATGCTGACGGCTGCTGCTGCTGCACTGTGTGTCTGGCACATGCTTCCCCACACTGCAGGGCATTGATTAAGTGGCACAGCGAAGCCTCACCTGCTGGAACCAGCCAATACCAATACAGCAGATGCCCCAGCCAGCCAATCCCGAGGCAGGGAGAAAGCTGGAGAGGCTGGAGACAAACCAGCAGCCACCAGACAAGCGTGGAAAAAAACAAGTATGAGAAGAGGAGGAGTGGAAGAACAAGTGAAGAGGGAGGTTGGAAGAAAGAGGTGAAAATGGAGACAAAATGATAGGAAGAGTGAAGGTTAATGGAGCAGAGCGAGGAGGGGGAGAGAGAGGAACAATGGCTGCCAATGAAGAGAGAGCGAGAGAGAGAGAGAGAGAGAGAGAGGAGAGAGAGAGAGAACATATGAAGAGGAAAAAGGAGGAAAGAGAAAAAGGGCATCAGGGTTGGAAAACGCCTGGATCACACATACCAGCGCACACACATCTAAATATTTTGAGCCTTTTCAGGGAGGCTTTAATGAAGCTGTCAAGATGAAAAATGAGCCAGTCAAATCTAATAACAGGCAAAGTTAAGAAGCCAACTTTTCATGCAGAACCGCGCAGGGATTCTGGGCTGATGGGGAGACGTGCGCTGAATCATTGATCGCTTTCGTGAGGCCAAATTACCAAAGGAATTCACTACAAAAATGGGATTGATTTGCTGTTGGGATTATTAGATCCAGTCTGAAGTCGCGTACTGTGGTCGTCTGTGCGACCGGATGGGTCATTGATTGACGTTCAGATGCTAAATGATGCAGAGAGCAGAGACTTATCTGCATGGCAGCAGAGCCGTGGAAATGAAACCAGGAACCATCAAGACACGGATCATTCTTCATAATTCCAGCCGAAACATTTTATTTTTCTACGGAGGAGTCATTGAATTATTTACAGTTTATTACGTAACTGTATTCTGTTACTGCCACCGTCGGCTGCATTTAAAAATCCACACAAAATCAAACTTCATGAAAGCACTTCAAGTGAGCTTTACAGAAGCATTGCAGCCAGTGTCTCAGTAAATGTGAGTGTGTGTCTTCTCCCACGTCGGAGGTTCGCTGTGAGACGGCTGCTGATGCCAAATGACTGCGACACAGAGGTCTACCAAACGTCAGCTCATTAGTTTGGAAATTTCCACCAATAAGCTGCATCGCAATCAGAATTCCTTCAACAGCGCAACGCTTTGTGGTCACTGCCGCTCACAGTCCTCATCAACATAAAGTCCAAATCCCGCTATAATAATGCAATCAAGCTGTTCAGTTTTAATAGCGTGTCTGCGCCTGTCTGACCTTCAGCGAGTTTCTCAGACTGGAGCTGGCGGCTGAGGGTGTGTGTGTGTGGTAGGACAGTGTGAATGTGTGCGCACACCTTCAGCCTGATGCATATGGCTTTGTTGTTGTTGGTGTGTGTGTGGGCGGGCGTGAACGCATGCAAGCAAATGTCATCGACTGGGTGTCAAATGAGGTAATTACAGACTAAGGACAGACGCCCAGGGACTGCAGTGTGTGTGTTTTTGTTCATGCGCATCAAGCTCTGGTGGCCCATCCTTTTTTTTTATTATACGAGTGTATTGGAGAATTTTCTCCGGTTTATGTGAGTGTGATCGGCGAGGAAGAGACAGTCAGACCGTCTGGAGTCGGACTGAACGGAAAGGACATTCAGGGAATTATCTGCACAGAAATATTTTTCCAGTGCACACACAAATCTGGATCAATCAGTGAATCAGACTTTATTCATTCGTCATTAATTTTATACATGAAACACAAATCCATCATCTCAACATTTATTCATATTTTAACAGCAAATTTTGAACCTGTTCTTCGCAGGGGTTGATAAATGAGGCCCCTGGTGTCTTGTCTGTGTATTGGTGGATCTCTTGTCCTTGTCCTCCATGCTTATGTCTTTCTCCGTTCACTATAAATGACTCTGGAGGTTCATCTTATCCACTGGATCAGATCTGGACCTTGGCTTTGTGCTTTCTGCTCATGTTTCTTCATTTTCCATCCTACCTTGCATATAAATGTTGTTGCTTGGTGCCTGCAGTATGAATGAAGTAAATGTCTCAGCCGCTTGCTGGGATCTTCTGTGTGTTCTGCATAAAAATCTCCAAAATGTAAAATTAAAGGTCACGAGGTCAGAAAAGTCGACACAAGTACATTTCATGGCGATCTGCCAAACGCATTACAGAAGCGTCCGCGAAAAGTTTCAGGGCGCTGTGGTAAAGGCCACGGGGTGAACTTTATTCTTGTTCCTCTGCTGATCCCTTACCCTCCGAGGTCAACGCGAACCAAGACTGAGGCGTTTCATGATGTTGCCACAGGTTTTGTAATACTTACATCACAACCTGATGATTAGTATTGATTCAGCCTGGTTGGAGATGTGAGACAAATGTATGTAACAAGTGACAGCAGCTCATGGGAAGCGATCAGAATCTTTAAGTTGAGTCGCAGCATTTCGTTTTTTATACAGCTTTGAAAAACAAACACTTAAGCCACATAAAAAATACTCTGAATAAAAAAACATCTTAAATGTTTGGTTGGTTAACCAACAGGTGGCTGACACTGGGTCTCCTTCTCAATAACGCAAAGGTTCCCAGAATATATTCAGTTTGGCTGTGCAAGGACTTTTAGAACTTTTAGAAAACTCACCAACTCTGTCAAAACAGGGGAAAAAAAACACATTCTGGAAATAATCAACCTCTGTCCCACGTAGACGATGGAGAAGAAATGAGCTGGACAGGAGGATCATGGACAGGACATTACAGCACGGAGGCAGACGTCGGTCATCATTTGAGCAGCTCGATGCCTCAGATGCATTTCATACACATTTTTTGGATCCAATCTTGATCGAATTTGTTTTGCCTTCGTCTAATCAGACAACCTTGGTTTCCAGTGTGTAACCCAGACGGCTGACGTTCCAGACGTCTGACACCGTTGGACCAGTTAAATCACGTCTTGCGTCCTGCCGGTGTAATAATGACGCGATGACGTTCCCCACAGGACTCCGTGATGGCGGCCTCAGGGGCAGGCTGGGACGGATGTGGGTCACTTGCTAAACGGGCTGTCCTCCAAAGTTTTTTGATGCCCTCTCGGTCTGATCATGAAACACTCACTGAGACAGCCGGAGTCGTAAAACTGGATTTTGAAGGTTTCCTTTGGATTCGAAATCCAGGTTGTAGGACTCAGTGATGACTCTGGTTAAATATGTGAGATATTAGACAAACCAACTGTATACCACAGAGTGTTTGAATAAATTATTTGCGAGGAGCGGAGAAAATATGCTGCAGCTCTCACTTGTTTCGAGCTGCGGCTTCCAGACGGGTGTCAGTGGGAGGAGCGAATCATTCACTACTGATTAGTTTGAGCCCAACAAATTCCCCAGCTTACGTGGCCAAGCACCACTCAATCAGGCCTGATTATAGTGCACTCACTCAGTCCTGACGGAGGAAATTACCCCGAAGAGATTTTTTTGTTGTTGCTGATTTGTTGTTTTCTGTGTTTTCTTACTTGGGTTGCTATACATCTGACTATACGCTGCATCGAAACAAGTATTCTTTTGCTTGTATGATCTTCCACATGAACATCGAGTCAGTCCACATTTTGCAGCTCGAACATTTCTACTTCCAGATTTTTCCTGCAGACGTGTGTTTTTAGATATTTTAGATAGATATATTGGGACGGGTCAGTAAGCTCTATCACAGACACTAAAGTGCCCAGATTAACATACAGTTCATAAAGCAGATGGGCCTTGGATGGAAAAGGCATAGTTTTTGTAAAAAAATTAGACTTAATGGCTTACTCATGTCGGTTCTCGGTATCAGCAAACAGCTAAAAGTTGGTGCATCTCTAGTTTCTGTATACATAAACTTTCAGTGGATGACCAGTAAATGTCTGTGAGGAAGTAAAGAAAACAATGCGAGGTTTGCTTCCTTTAAAGCAGCTTTGAACAGCGCTCTTGTTGGCACTCTGCTGGCAGATCCCACCTTTTGGCACTCGACGCAGCGCAGTGTCTCAGAGAGGCTGCCAGGGTGTGCAGCAGGAGTCTTGTTTGCTTAATTGATTAACCGAGCCTCAAAACGCACATTATGATAACTGATTTTAAACCACCGAGGAGGGAGACGCAGGGGCGTGTCTTGGCATTTCAGTACTTTCCTGCGTGAATGTGTTATATTGCCCGTGGTTCAACAAAGAGACGGCGGTGAGGGAGGCGTGTTTGTGAGGAATGTCCGGGTGAAGGAGGGATGAGGCCGCCAGACGCTGGATGTTATCTTCACCTCTGTAAGGTGACCCGACACACATGAGGTGTGTCTGTTTCCCTGCACACACACACACACACACACACACACACACACACACACACACACACACACATAGACTCAGGCGCATGTGATCTGCAGCCCTCTGCTCTGAACAGGTTTGCTGGGTTGTTGTGTGATGTTGTCTATATGCGTGTTGTGTATGTACGTGTGCGTTGTTGTGAAGTAGAACAAAGGATGCGTCTGTCCAGCAGGCCCGTGGCTGCATACATTTCCTCTGCAGCTCGCCGCTCCAGTCGGGCGGGTGTGTGTCCCTGCAGAGCGCAGCCTTCACGCGGGGGCTAAGCTGGCTCCGGGCCTCCCGCTTTCAATCAGACTCCGCTTCCTTTGTTTCCTCTCAGCACGACGTGGTCGACTTCAGCTCCAGCTAACGCTAATCCTGCTCCGAGCAGCCCCACCATATTTCTGTTTCGGTTTGGTTCCAATCGTCAACGATGCATGACGAAAGAAACGTTACAAGATAAGAAATGGATTGAACAACAGTGATGAACTATAATGAGGCCACGTCCTTGAACAATATTTAGCTCCTGGCACTGGTTTAGTTGGATTGGATCCAGTTCAAACAGCAACTCTGTTGTTTTTTTTTTTGTTGTTTGTTTCTGTCAGACTTTTGAAGCATCCTCTGCGGTCGAGTTGACATGTAGCTCTAAAAAGTTAAATCATCAAGAGTGATCTTTAGGTTGTTTATGGTCTTTTGCAGCAACATTTCACTAAAGTTATAAATTATAGTGTGTTGTGTCGCCTGGAACCTTTAGCAGTCATACATCCTGAGACCTCAAAGCAGACAGCGACTTTAAAAACACCACTGAGACGTAATTCAATATAATACAGCTTTTTCAGACTTAAGGAAAAATCATTTCCAATCTATAGTTCAGAACAATATTTACTGCACAGGGTACTGCAAGAGAGACAGAAACACATTTCAGAGATTAAAAACCTTCACAGCTTAGAGTCTCCACTGGCCAGTTACGGTTACGGTTTAGTTTGACTCGATTCCATGATGCTTCTCTGCTGCATCCTCAATTTTCTTTCTAACTGATGAATAACTTTTTTACTAGTATCAGAGAATCCCAATTTAAGATAATAATAAAGTCGTTAGAATGGCTAAGCTGCTGTTCTCATGGGTCTAAATCTAGCTTTAGCATTAGCTGAAGCTGTCTGCGTTGGTCGTTCATCTCAGCAGGTTTTAATGGGTTTACTTTTTCAGTTTAACACCACGTTGCTCGCTGTGGAGAATGGAATACAGCAGAGCGCTCTGAGTTTAGAGGAAAACGGTTGTAGAAAGTTTACAGTGAGGAACACGATCAATCCTGTGCTCGGTCCAAGAAAGCCTGAGAGAGTGAAAACTTCTAAATATTTTTCCACAAAATGGAAACTCTGTTGGTTTCACTGATCCAGAATGTTGACAATGACTAGTGACAGTCATCTGCAGAGGAAAGCCCTCAGTTTACAGCAGTCCGACTCAACCGGGCTTCCCTTACATCATAAACAATCTGGCAGAGTTCAAACTGCAGAGAGAAACAAACCCAACCGGTGCCAAGTATTATTTTGGCCTGTCGTCAAGTTACTCAACAGCAGCTGGCACGAGCCGCCCCATCTTTGCCAAAATCCTGTGATCAGCATGAAGGATCGCGGCGTTCTGCTCTGGATCTAACGGGACGATGGAGGACGGCTCCACGCGTCCATGGACCGCTGCACCACGTTCAGTCCTGGTAAATTAAATATTTGATTCCAAACAATATGAAAGTATATTCAGTGTCGGGCTGCACAATACATGGTCAGTTTATAGTTATTGCAATGTCAACATTTGGAAATCATAAACGAGCGACTGAACAGCAAAGCTTTGCTTTTTATGTAACAGAAGCCTCTCAGAATCATCTAATACTGTTCTACATGTTTCACCCATTTTGTGATCTTCTAAGATACTTAGATATTAAACAAGAAACATTTCATATCTATTTGCTGATTCTGAAACCCACTGATGTGAACATGTGCACAAAAAGCATGCTTTAAAAGCAGCTCATTCAAATTGTAGATGAAATCAAGCTTTTCAAAGTGTAACATTTTTTAGCTGTTCCTGGTTATTATTGTGTTTCCAAGCCTCAGCAACAACAGCAGGAGAGGAGTTCAAGAACAGTTCTCAGGGTCGGTCACGACTCTTAGAAAAGCTTGAAATAAAATGAAGAAATTCAGACTAATACCTCCTTTAAACAGGCTGTCTAATTCAGAACTTTGTTTTCTGCACATCTGTTGTGATTCAGTTCAGTTTATTTTATTTTAATAAAACTCGGCTTTTTCAGGGCACAAACCAACAATTCCACCTGTGCAAGCAAAAAATCCCTTTTATGAGGGAGAAGGGAGGAGAGTTTTGTAGAAACAGACTCTGGGTTAGGGGACAGAATTCTTTTTGAGGTTTGCATTTTCTCCCTGAGCGTCCATGAGCTTTCCAGTTGCGCCTCAATCCAAAGAGATGTTGATCGCATTTATTGGTGACAGAATTTCTGTGGGTGAAGTGGACCTGTCCAGGGACGAGAAGACGGATGAGACTGTGTTTACGCTCACTTCATTCGGAGGATCCATCCCACAATACTTTGTGACAAGATCACATGATGTCTTGCGAATCCTCCAGTCCAGCTTTACTGCGATGTTTTACTATGAGCAGGTTTTCATCCAGCAGAAGTAACAGTGAAATATCATCAGCACTGAGCCTCTGCTTCTGTTCCAGTGATCGGTTCCTCCCCACACATCTATGCTCTCTGGAAGGGAATCTCCTCACATCTGTACAAACTGTTCGTCTTCTGTCATGCTGACAGTGGATTCTCTCTGTACTAACAAAATACCGACGTGAACACACACACACACACACACACATACACACACACGTCGATACACTTTGAACCAGGATATACAGCCTATGTAATTCCATCGTCTGTGCCTGCCCATCCTGGCGTCCCGTGTTTGTTTGCGTTGTATCTGGTTCCCGGTGCCATATGCTCTCCGGAGCCGCTGGTATCACACTCTGCAGCAGGCCCTCAGTAGCCTGCTGTTCTCAGGACTCGCCCCTCTTGTCCAAACAAAGACCATCCTGACAAACACAGTCGAGTGGTGGAGTTCACCATGAAAGTTTCAGAGCGGAGTCTGGCAGATTATTTTACTGCTGCTCAGCTGTTCAGGTCCAGCACTTCAGCTTTGAGCTCATCCTGCAGAAACCACCAATGCAAGAACAGAACAAGAACGAGATTTTAAAGTCAAAATGTCCAGAGAGTTTTTTTTTCTATTACATACTTATAGGAAACCCATCATTGTGTCCTTTTCTGATTATTTGATGACTGTAAGCAGAAAACAAGATCAACATTACCCATAATTCATCTGTATAGCTTTGGTTGTTGGAACCTCCGACCGAGGTCTAAACTTTGATCTGCTGTGATATCGTCCTGAAGTCCCTCCAGAAGGTTCCCACTTCAGGTGCAGCATCCTGCAGAGCACACAGACAGTCTGCAGACAATTTCTACAATCACTGTCAGCTCAACAAACTTCTGTTGTCTGACCACCTTGAAGGCTTGATTACAGTTTCACACGTCCTCCAGATGGATCAACAGTCGGATCTCGATTCTGAAAGCAGTGATTAAAGTGTTACAAAATTAAGAAACAAACAAAAAGACACCAAAAATGAAAGAGGACATAGATCAGACATGAAACCCAGTGAATTCAGAAAAAACAAACTCACAGGCAAAACAATATGCTATAAACATTAACAAATGGAGGACACAGACATACTGTATGTATGGATGGATAACGGACACCCTAAACACGCTGAAAATCTTCTGGGTTCACTTGAATTAATGCAGATTTTAATATAAAATTCTGCTGCAAGTTTGTTTTCTTCCAATGAGGAGGTTGTTGTGAATAATTGTCTTCCAGAATGTGGCTGATCTTATGAATATCAAACTGTGCTGAAGTCAGACATGGTGTAGGAGCTGTCAGAACCGGGCAAATTCTATGTATTTGTTAATATAAGTTGAACAGAGTTTTGCTTCTCTCCACGACTGAGTTGCAGTGAAAAGGGTACTGAGGTCAGCCGCGTCTGAACTGGAGAAACTCCAGTACAACAAACTCTCATGGTAACCTAATGTTTTTGCCATCTGCATTACGAAAAGCCACATGGATGTCAACATTTATGCGCTTCTCTCAAAATAAACATGTTTGAAAAGTTTCCTCTCATCTGGGTTCCGCGTGCTCAATCATACGAACCTTATCATGTTATTACAGCGAGACCAGCCTGCCCTGTCATAACACGTCAGCTGTTAAAGGAGCGGGGAAAATCCTCAGCTCGTAGGTGATGCGGACATCACTCATAAACCTCAATGTTAGGTCAGGACGCCAGCATAACCTCACTTCCAAACCATTTGAAATTAAAGGATAAGATTTCTTGTTATGTATAGACGAATTGTAAAAACCACAAGTGAAAAGTTAAGTGATGACAGAGATCACGGTAACAATGAGCAGATGGAGTTTTTGGCGTTGTGTTGGATATTTTGAGTCTGTTGGATGCTTAACATGAGGGGTGAAAGAAGCCACCAACAGGGTTAATCGTACTGCATCGCACAGAGCTTGAGACTGAAAAAACCTGACTGTGTGGCTTTTACACCAAAGAGACTGTTGGCTAACTGTTAGAGGTTGGAGGAAGCATTTTGCCTTTGTATAAAAGTAAGATTAACTGCTTACTGATACAAAGTTACTCAAACTGGAGGGCTCTGAGGCATCATTGTTTCCTTCACAGAGTGAAGATATTATTGGTCTGAGATTTTTCTGAAGTTTGCATGTTCTCCCAGTGTGGTTCGAGTCCTCCCAAAGTAAGTCCGGCCTTGGGCTGCAGTTAACTGGAATCTGTTCCAGCGATCTGGATTCATGTCGTTTGTTCTGTCCATCTCCTGGAAACTTAAGCGGTTCTGGTTCAGGATCAGGGTCAGGGTTAGGGTTGTAGTTTAGGGTTTGACCTGACAGACCACTGCCGCCCACAGTGCCATTTGAATGCTTTCTCAATATAAACATTCGGGCTACGTCCTGTTGTCTTCAAGGCCCTTATTATCGACCTTCTTGTGCTTCCTCAAAAATAGCTTCCTGATATCAAACAGCTCTCTCTGGTGGTTTGAATTAAATTCCAACCCATTTTACATCTGGACAGTGTTTGAATCACATATATCTGTGTCTCTTGTTGAGCATAACTGAGCCTGAAGTTTGATAAAAGGCTATAGAAGATGGGTGTGAGAGTCCTGTTCCACAGTCTTCAAACACCAATATCAATTAATACCACAGCCATCCAAAACTGCACTCGAGAAATTATTTATTGACATGTTCAGGCTCTTCAACACAATGAAGAATCAGACATATAACATTCTGTGAATCACTGTTTATTTCTACCACGCTACCGGTTAGTGGGTGAGATATATGAAGCAGCAAGCGAACATTTCTTTCCTCAAAGGTTAACGTGTTTCGAGCAAGGAAAACAGGTCAGGGTAGAGATTCGAGTCGTGATGGCTTGGCCGCTGGGTCAGAGCATTTCCGAACTGTGGCTCTTCTGGAGTGTTGCTTGACTGCAGTGGTCAACAGCTGTCACGAGTGAGATATTAAAAGACAAGTAGTGAAACATTTACAGGGTCACGGACAAGACCCATTGATGCACTTGGAGAGCGAAGGTGTGATTCAAACGATAAAGTACTGTGGCTCAGATGGTGCAGAAGTTAATGCTGATTTTAGTACAATGATATCTACATACAGAGTGCATTGATTTGTTTTGCATAGATGAATTGCATAATATTAGGCCATCGCTATAATGTTGATGTGTGTATTTCCATAAACAGCTCCCAGCGTGGAACTTTTCAGAAACAGTTCAGACTCTGTTGTTGTATAAGTGAGCCAAACTCAACTATTTGGAAATGCCCACGACCCGTCTGTGTGTAGATGGCAGAGCCGTTGCTTGACGTCAGTACGGTTATAGCAAACAGTCCTTCTGTGCATGTACAAGCAGGCAAAAAACAACAACGTTTGCCTCCAGAGTCCCAGTTCCATCTTCTCCTGGGACTTGGCGGTTTCTAGCTGAGATTCACCTGATACCAGTCCAGTTGGTGTTCTGTGTCTGTATGGATGACTGTGTACTCTCCATGGCCAAAACTGTAAACTGTTGTTCTCTCTCACTTGAAAGACATTATCATGTTAACGGAGCAAAGGAGTCAACCTACAACCTTCCGATTTAGACACAAGCACTCTGCCATGTGCGTGGGAAGTGTTTACAGCAGGGGGGCTCTGACTCTATATTGCACCACTGACAGTTACTTACACACACTTTAAGTTTAGAATGAAACAGATGTGATGGAGTATATTATGCACGCTAATTTGTATGGGTATAATTCACAGGCGTGATAGATGGATCGGTGCAGAAATATTCGTGCTGCACAGTTGGTAGATCGTGCAAATCGCCAAGAAGCCCTTGACTGAAATAACTTTGTCACTGTCCTTGGTGCTGAAAATATTTCGATCGGTCAAAGAAGAGCTCATCTCGTCCCGCCCTCGCTGGCCCCAGTATCGTCAGTCCCAACACAGGCAGCGGAGGTAATCGCTTGCTGATTTCCAGAACCCGTGCTACACTGACTTGCTGCCGATAGGCTAATAAGGCTAATAATGTAATTTTGCCAGTATTTCCTTCTGTTATAACATATTGTGCCCATAATGTCAAAACAGCATTTTTTACATACTTTTTTATGTTTATGATTTAAGTTTAAGTTATTCCCCAGTGAAAGTGGCAGTCCACTGAGCCACCACTGGGGGGCTACAGCCAACCCTCCCACCACCACCACCACCCTTCACCCCACCCCAAACCAACAGTCGTGATGCACTCTACCACATCAGCCACAGGTCGTCCCAGTTTATCCAGGTCAACAGTTCAGCCAGTATGAGCTGATCAAAGCTAACAGTGGATAAAGAGGCCGGCACAATCCCGACAGGTCAGCAGTGATAGATCAAAAATGTTGCATGAATTGTCAGTAGTACTGAAGTGTGACAGATTGGAGAGACCGAGGGCCTTTCTGACTCTTTAGAAATAGACTGTTACTCCAGTCCAGGACGCACCATTTCCTTAAAGGCTTGACATCCACCAAGGCCGATGTCAAGCCATGTGTTCAAGCTAAATGAGTTACATGCATCGAACTCTTCGGCTAATTTCATTCTTGGGAGACATGATTGGCACTGCTTCTATTTTGACTCTTTCAAAGTTTTTTTTTTTTTTTTTTTCTGTGACTAAACATCCTTGGCAGGCTTCCGATGATTGTCCTGATAACCAACCTGTAATCATTAATGCACTGTACTTGTGTAGAGGGAGAGAGAGAGGGAAAAAAAGACAGTCTCCTTCACACTGCTGTCCTAGAAATTCTCTTTTAATGCTGTTGTGTATTCTGTTTTGAAGCCCCGGCTTGACAGCTTCATTTGTGAAGTGTCTCAATTAGGCGGAATATTTCTGCCGACCCATATCTCGACGCCCAGACTGTCTCACTAGAACATGAAAGCCCAGGCTTAAGGAAGTCATCACACACCTCGGCGGAGAGAGAAAGACACACACACACACACCACATGCAAACTCTAAAAATAGAGGCAGCTATCCTACTAACGCTGGTTAATGCTCCTCACCCCAGACGGTTGGATTTGCATATCTTTAATGTGCTTTTTTCTCCTCTCTCCTTCCACTCGCTGCGTTTGTTTTTTTTTTTTTCCTCCTCAGCCTTTCTGTCTTGTGTGAAACAGTCTGGTCTCTTATAGGAACTCTCAGGAGGGCTTGCAGTGCATGTTGGGAGGGAGCTTTTTGTAACAGAAAAATCGAGAAAAAGCCAGCTGAAAAGATTTCAACAAGTGTGGTAATAAGATTTTGGAAAGGCGAGACACTCCCTCCACCACCTACCCCACCTCTCCCGCTCTCTCGGACTTTCCCTCACTCTGTCGCTCTCTCAGGTCTTTCAGGCCAGTGTAATGGTCTCCATCTGGTCTGTGCCTGGGTGGTGGAGGGTGGAGAGGAAGGTATTGAGTCCCTGGGCTCTATAGGACCGGGCCATCGGGCCGGGGCCACTCCCACACACGCAGTTCTGAGGCCACCACTGTCCCAACCGACCAGGCCGCTCTGGTCCCGGTGCGCCGCCGCCACCCCGAGCCCGCACAATGGAAACAATAGGTCCCGGCCCGAACGCTTCCAAGAGCACATGTGAGCTTTTTCAATAAGCAGTAAGCATTTACAGACGGTTAGCGGCCGTGCAGTCCTGCTAGCCTGCAGTTAGCCTGTGCTGTTTTGCAGAAAGCACATCAATGAAGTGCAGTTGGGGTCTGGCCAAGGTACAGTGTGTTTATCAAACTCAGGGGATGCATTCCTTTCTCCTCCTCTCAGGCCTCCTTCACCGAGACGGACAGCTTTAAAACCCAAGCAATCACACCCAAACTAATGATCTCTGCCTGATTAGTAGAATATTGTATTGTAATAATACAATTCAGATTTCTTGATCTAATTTTGCCAATTCAATCTGTTTAAGCCAAAGTTCCTGTGAAAATATTTGTTATTAATGAAACATTGACCATCGATGACATTTTTGTGACTTTGTTTTCTCTGCAGCAGATCAGACTTTTGTTCCTCACAAATCTGCAATCTCCCTCCTTTCTAATGATATATGACAAGGCTTGACCCAGCCACTCGTATGATCTTTGAACCAAACAGCTAACAGAATTTAGGACCCGCAGCTTTGCTTGTTACTTATTAAACAGCCCCATCGCAGTGAAAACCTCATCTAATCTAAACACAGCTTGACTTCCTTAAGAGCCGACCAAATACAAACAGTCCATCCTGTTAGAGCTAACTGTATACCGTTATTTATTTCTCACTCACTTTAAATAAAGTTTCCTGCTGATCAGATTGGTCATGTGGTAAATAATTTTAATGAGGCTGTGCGCTGGTATCTGCCAGCAGCAGGTATCATCACATTCATTCCATTTCACTTTTCTAAACAGGCTCTGTTGACATTATGGAGAGAGGGGAGGTACCGGGGGGAGTGTGGTCCGACCCACAGACCAAACCTCCAAAATTCAGACACAAAGAATCCAGTACTTTAGTTACACTTATCCTCGCTGCCTCACAAAGATAAATAAATCTACTTAATACCGGGACCATGCAGTGATTCTGTGCTGTACAATGATAAAACACCAGTGTTGCTGATTGTATTCAACAATTTACTTAATGAACTTTATCAGACAGTTTTTAATGACCCAACAGGTGGGATCACCTCCATACAGCCTCTGCGTCAACTCACATCCAACAGCCTACAGTACAGATAGGACAGTCGCTGTGTGCCAGCGCAAGCTTTAGTCAATGCTGTGGCTCAAGGAGGGGAATGTGCTTTTACTTCAGTTTCTTTTCCTTCAACACACTGACACACGGTAACGCTTTCTTAGCTACGAAGCAGCCTTGAAAAATTAGTGCTTACAAACTGCAGTGTGGAAAGGTGTAAGCTCACCTTGGTTCTCCAGTGGGCTTTTTCACTAATAGAACCTGGTACTAAACAGGCTGGTGTTCCAGGACTGAGGGCTGAATCTCTGGGGATGTTCCTAAAGGCATGGCAGTTTGCATTTCCACATGCCACAGCAGTGACATTCTTCCTCATCTCTGACACCGGGACTAAAAAACAGACTGCAAATTGCGATTGTGTACTTTTCCTTATATATGTAGAGTTACCCAGGAATGTGTTTTTGTTGTTGTTGTTGTTGTTTGTACTCAGCCTCGACTGTAAGCAGGATTGTTCCAGGTATGAAACACACGCTTGAATTTTGACATATCCAAATACACAGTTTACCACAGATGTTCAACATAAATAATTCCAGTTCAACCAACAAATGTTAAGACACACTGTTTTTGATCATATTAATCGAAGTCAGCTTTGTCTTGACTGACTCTAATCGATCAAAGAAACCCGAGGACCCGTTTACCACAGCAAGTCCAAGTGAAAATGCAACTCTTTTGTTGTGTTTTGGGGTGTGTGTGTGTGTGTGTGTGTGTGGTTTCATTACAAAAAACCAGCAGCAACTCGTGCTCTGGCATGCGAACTACATTGTTTTCAGTGTTTCTGACACTGTGATGTGAATGTGAAAGTTTCAGTAAAGAATTTATGAAGTAAAGCTGAATTTAATGGAATCAGCATATTTCCTGCAGGGGAATCAGTGGACTTGCCTTATTGAGCCTTTGGATGAGCTTCATTGACTTTCTGTAGAAAAATAGCATTTTACTGAAGGCCTGTGGTGAATGAAGATAGGAACATGAACTTAGTTTTCCTGGAAAAGGTTGGACAAGGGCACTTTTCTTCTTTTTTTGCTCAAAATAAGAATATACTGCAGAATTACAAGATGAACTCAAAATTTGCAGAGGAATGAAACCCAGCGGGCCTCTATGAATTCTCCCCAACAAAAAATATTTCTACTTTCCATCAGAAAATTCAAAATAGCAAGAATGAAGGAAGCAGAAAAACAAAGGTATTAATAATGACAGTCACCTAAACTACACAACATAACAGAAACAGTGGGATCCTCTTTTTACAAAAGATTTAGTTCTTAAAGATGGCTCAAGAGGAAGCATTTTGAATGAATTTATCAAGACAATTTCACAAAATATAGTAGAAGTTTGATGTTTGGATGTACAGCAGAGTGGTAGCTGGAAGTCTTTGGAAGCAGAATTATTTTATTGTTGCCAGAGCTGCTGCATGTAAAAAACCTTAATCCTTGGTTACACTCCTAACCTCCTTTTCTCCTTCAGTCCAAAGCGTCGTCTGCAAACCCTGCTCTGCTTCACCTGAGTCCAGAAACTCTGACGCGGTGCTGCAGATCCGCTGTGTAAAATCCCAGCGCTCACGTCTGTCAGGTCCCTTAAAGGTGTCCCCGTCCTTCCAACAGGATTCAGGACCGTCACTTCTTGTTCCCGCCGCATGAAACTGTCCCGCGCCCGCTTATACAGTCATGGACATTTGGATTGCACCTCTGATTGTATTATAAAGCTCTCCCAAGTTCCTCTTATTCATATAGGCCGGGTGTGCATTCAGCTGTTTTTTTGAGTTGAAGATCCCGAAAAAAAGTCGTCTTGAGTAACTTCCTCCTGACCTGGACTGAACCAGCCGAGGTCACATTTTTCCTTCCTTCTCTGTTGATTTCTTGATACGCCTCACAAATTAGCACTGTTAAAACAAAGAAAATCATTTATCAACATAGTTTCCTTTGAAGCCCTCCAGTCTTTATGTTCTCGACATCTTTGGCCAGCGTGAAGGAGAGCTGGTGCGCAAGCAGGGAGGGTGCAGTCCAGTCCCCAAGATCATCGTCTTTATCTTCAAATGATTTTCCTGAGGAACTGTTGTTTTAGGTCACGTTATCCCAATCTGCATCCATCCATCGTGTGGAAATGCTCCACTCATGCCCCACTCCACTCCAATCATAAAACTTTATTCTAAATAGTGATCAGATTGATTTTAAACTCGTTACATGACATTTCTCATGAAACCACACACACATAAACACACACACACACACACACACACACACACACACACACACACACACACACACACACACACACACACACACACAGAAAGTAGTTAGACCAGAACTGTCAACATGCCAATCACCTATCTAAAAAGTTTTGTCTAAAAGTAAGATCTAAGATGTATACAGAGACTTTCACTGCAGCTGCCCGACTGGTCAGTGAACTTCATAGAGAACGAGATTGAGTATAATAGACGTGAAAGTGTGTGCAGAGGTCCTCTCCTCATGAACTGAGCCAATGTGCAAGAAAAGCGAAAGGTGAGTGAGGCCACAGTTTTCCCTGAAAGGAAACATGTTCGAGACTGGAGGGTGGAAAGAGCTTTCTTTGGTCTGATGAGGCCAAAATGGAGTTTCTGTCTGCCAGAACACAAAGCAGCACGTTACCTCAAACACACCACTGGCAGCGTTGTGCTGTGGGGATACGTCTGCTTGTAGAGGTGAACGGTGGAATAATTCAATAAATTATAGGAAATTCTGGACTTCCTGGTGTGTCTGCAGATGAACCACAACTTCTGAGTTTTCTTTACCCAGAAAAACAGTGTGCCAAAGCAAGCAGTGAAAGGGTCTGAAAAGGTCTAAAGACAACAAAGTGAGGTTTTCTAGTGAGACCAAGAAAAAGCCAGGACCTTGATCGAATTGGAAAATCAAGGATGTTCACACTTCTTTTCTGTACAACTTGACAAAGTTGAAACACTTTACAAAGATTTGAGGAAAATGACACTGTGCAGCTGAGCTTGGCTTATGAAGGGTAGAAGGCTGTCTTTGTGACTGATGCTTTGTATCCGTCCGTCAGACAACTGCTATTATATTATTGAAGCTTCAAACTGTTCTGGATCGAAACGAATATCACGATAAATTATTCTTCTTGAAGGAAAACTCTCCATTTCAGGTTTTTCCAGTGTCTTCCGTCTAGTAATTCAGGATGATATTAATTAAACTTGTCTTGTTATTAAGTTTAAATCCAGATGTATAAGATAAATCTCACTGGTGAATGGAAGAAGTTGTCTGTCCTCAAACAGAATTCACCACCCTTATCCAGTCCTCTGAAACTTTCTCAAATACTCACGTCACGCCTGTTCTGACCTCTTCAACAGGTCCGGGCCCTGAACCGGTCTGCACCAATTAAGATAGGAACTGGACCATGAAGAAGTCATATCTGAGCTGAACAAAAGCTGAAGTGTTTGCTGCAGTCAGCCGGACTGGTTCTCTTCTCACTTAACGCACAGTAACTGATACGTGAGGTTCCAGCTCCCAAATCTGCATTTTCCCTGGTTTCTTATTTCCAGCTCCAGCTCGAGGCTCGAAAAAGGCTTGAAGGAACACATTAGGCTGGAAGATCTGACAGGAGAGTGATGCTGTGGCTGTTTTCAGAAATCACTGGGCTTTTCAGAACAGATTGCTTTTCTGCAGAATCTCAATGGAAATCAGGAAAAAATAGATTGGTTTTTTTTTTTGTTTTTTTTTTTGAGATGGGATTGAAAGGAAGAAGGCGGATATGTTTGTGGGGTTTGGCAGATCCTCTCCTTATTTTGAGAAACAGAACCGTTCTTATTGAATAGTCTTTTACAGGTAAAAATAAGGATGCACCGATACCACTTTTATAAAGGACGAGTGCAAGTATTAACCTTCACGGTTAGAATTGAGAGAAGAGCACTGTTTTCTGAAAGTAAGAATCCCAAAGTACAAGCACACTGCTCAACAACAAGATTACATATGTTTAACTAATATTGTGCAGCTCTGTGTAATCTCAGCTGTTTGTGATCGTTCGTCACCGGAGCTTCGATGCTTGAGTGAACGCTGCTGGTTATATTCTGCTGTTCTTCTCAGATTCCATATATTTGGCGTTATTTTCATGCTATCTTCTGCCTCCGCGAGGCTTCGTTTTATGGCCCGTCTAAGCATAAACACGGCGTGCGTGGCGGTGAGGTTTGTTTCTCCAGGCAGCGGCGTTTCCTCTGCCTGTGGCCTCTCTCAGTCTGCCTGCGGTCTGCCCGTCTGTCACCCCTGACTTTCCCCTCTCCGTCTCCCGACAGTCATCCAAGCTATAGTCAGCACCGCCAGTGGAAGAACGCCGGGCACGGTGCCAGCGAGCCGGGGCGCCAGTTGGGCAGTCCATCAGTAGCATTAAAGACATGTTATCCATCCGAGTGTATCCGTCTGGCTTAGAGCCCTGATCCCCTGTCCGAGCCCCCCCCCTCGCCCGTCCCCCTCCATCGGTGCTGCCCCCTGTACTCACCCAGGGGCCCCGGGTAAAGTGCACACAGCCCCTTTCTTGCTTTATCAGCATGGCACCCAGGCATCCAGCCTGCTGCTTTAGGTCTCTTAAAACACGTACACAAATAAATGAGGAGTGCGCTGGAAATAACTACTTTCTCATCTCCAGCCAAGCTGCCCTGCTGGTCAGGTCATTGTCTTTAAAGGGACCGGGGACCAAAGAAAGCGAGCCGCCGCCGACCCCCACTGAATCAGCTCTTAAGAAAAACAAAGTCGCCAGAGTTCATATTATAAAATAGACGAGAGTCTCCACAGAGGCTTAAATGGGCTGTTTGTTTCCTGTTATACTCGGTCCAATAATGGACCAGCAGCTTTTTCATCGCGGCTAAAAATATTCTCTTCCTCACTTTTGATCGTGAATATAGGAGCTTCATACTGCGTCTTGTCCTCATTCTATCTGCTTTATATAATGGTCACCGGTGGAGGCTCTTGTGTTGTTGCTGCTGTCACATCAAGGGTCACATCTGAGAGCGCAGTCAGTCAGCAACACCGGGCAAACAAACGGCGTTCTCACTGCTTCCAAACTAGCCTGTATTTCACACAAAATCCTGCTCAGCAGAGCTTCGAAAATATATTTTCAGCCGTTTGTGTGTGTTTGCATGGTGGGTGTAACAGATTTAAAGAATGTTGCAGATATATTCCCTCAACCCTTTAATATCTTAACAAAGAAAAAAAACACATCTACAAGTATGTCTTTTTTTAACAGTTCATGAATATGAATTAAAAACACTTTTAAATCTTTTTTTTTTTTTTAATAATTTTTTTATCAATACCAAAAATAACTTATCTCTGCCCTGAGAGACCAAACGTGCATGTCTTGGACGTTTCTACTGTGACATACAGGTTTTTATAGTCTCTCTATTGTATATGCTCTCATGTACACAGGGTCCTCGTGTTACTGCCGCCTATGAGGCTATTGGGTCAAACATCCATAATGAAGAGTGTTATTAATAGCAGGCTTGATGTCCTGGAGCACAGCAGCAGCAGAAACAAAGCAGAGCCTGCGTGCTTCTCCTACGTTCACCAGTTTCTTTTGGTTTGGCTCACAAGTTGACTGCTGGTGAATGATGAGCTGGATGTTTATGCAATGACAAAGGTTAAGTGCTTCCAAAACAGCTTAGCGGAGGATGAATCTATGGATCTTCGTGGGCTTTGGCCCTGCTTAATCATCAATAATGTCCCAGGCTCGCGTATCTGTCAGCGGGAGAAAAAAAAAAATTCCTTCTGCGTAACCTAACGTGATTTAAGTTCTCATTTCGAAGTTCATGGTGTGAAAGATGGCAGAACGTTTTTCTCTGAGTGTGCCGCAGTCCTGATGTTTCTCCTTTGTTTCTCTCCACAGCAGAGCGTGGAGGAGTCCTGGAGTAGCAGAGCCTGTGAGGGAAACATACAAGGTCAGTCAGCCACCGTCTCCTCTCTAAATGGCTGGATTTCTATCTTTGGGCTTTTTAATCTCCATCTCTTTTATCTTTTTTTATGCCTGTGAGATTTGGAGTCTCGTCCTTCTCGACAGGATCTGACAGAATGCATGCACACATCCCTGGGAGTGCAGTATAGATGATATAAATACTGCCTCGTACTAGAGGAGAAACAACAGCTGTTTAGACCTGATGAACTTCTTGCATTTACCCGACTTCACAGGCTGTTGTGTAGAGTTGATTCAGTTTCTACTGCTTTTCAGCATTTAAGTCTCAGAACTCAACCTGGTGACAGTTCCTAACTCCTGCGGCAAAGTGTGTCTTCAATTGTACGAAACCAGAGATGTGTCCAATTTGAAAAGACAGCAGCACCATTTTGGGATTTATTTTATGTGGCATTGCTTCTCTGTTACTGATTTACCTTTTTATACATCCTTGTGCCTATTTTCTTGAACGAAGACTGGGCTGATTTGAAGCTGGTGCTCATAAATGATTTTTGTTTTACTCAAGGCTCCTTTACATGATTTCTGCAGAAAGCACACAACTTTCATTGTGTTTTAGGTGCCCGGCTACACAACAGTGGTGAATTGGCATCTGTTAAAATGCTACAAGAGTTTTGCACTTTCGCTTGAAATCATCGTCGTGTAAACTTGTGGACTTTGGTATTTGTGCTGAAGGAAGACTGAGTTCTTTGGATATCGGATCTTCTTTGGACTGCTTTGTTCTTTTGTTATCTGCCCTGAAGAGGGAAACATGTTCACAGTATAAACAAAGCGGCCCAATGCCACGTGACTCGCTGTGTTTGTGTGTGTGCGTGGCCCTAAGGTGCAGTACGGTGCACAGATTTCTTACCTCATAGCGTCGGCATTCCCTGTTAGAGAGCACTACGGCGGTGTGCGATGGGGGGCACTAAGTGCTCACATCCTCCTGGGAAGCAGTAAGCATCTCCAATTAGTCTCATTTAAACATTAAATCATCCATGCAGAGGCCAGGTGGAGGCAGGAGCTAGAGAAATGAGAGACAGAAAACAGAGAGATGAAGGAAAAATGAAAGACTGAAGGACTTCAGAGTGTTTGGCAGGACAAACGGGGTTTGAATTTCCAACTATCTCTCAGGTTTCCACCTGAATACTTCATAATAATCTCGCTTGAAGTTTTATGTGAAGCTTTTACTGAAGCGCGCGCGTGTGTGTGTGTGTGTGTGTGTGTGTGTGTGTGTGTGTGTGTGTGTGTGTGTGTGTGTGCACCTCGATAACACATTCTTGGTCTTTCACGTGAGCAGCTCTCGACAGCGCCGGCAGTTCGGTTCACTGGGGTCAGAATGACTCCGGGAATGTTTTGGCTCCGGTTTGCCAAGTTATGGTGAATATTGATGTAGAACAGACAACTTTTGAGTCATTTCATTGGCTTCCTGCTGTTGTGCTACTGTTACAGGCCAATGTGGAACACAAGTGAGAAATCAAATGTCAGAAGACGCGTTCAAAGTAATGAAAATAACTATAACAGGGAAGCTTGAACTTTGTGATCATAGGTTACAGGAACTTCATAGATTAATCAAAAGCTAAAAAGCAAAGCAAGTCTGGTGTCTAAATATGGTGCTGGGATTAGCACATTGCACTCTGGGTTTTGTTCTGTCCAGAATTTAGATTCAGTAAAGCTTTCACAGCTTATGAAGATTTTCCTTTAGTTCATTTGGTAAAGCGTTCATTTTCAACATCCTCCTATGTGTACGTGGTAATTGATGAAATTTAGAGTTTGGACAAATGAACTGAAGTATTTAGTGTCAGTATTTATCGTCATCGCATTGGAGGGTACACGAGAGGACTTCCAGTCAATTTCATTCCATGGGGTAGCCTGACTTTGAAGGACGCAGTAACACTTTGCTCACTTGTTCCTTTTAAGATGGTTACTTTCCACGTGCAAAAAAACTGTAATCTGATTAAAGTTGGATCAAAGTAATGAAGAAGAGGAGAATTAAGGCTGGACATTCAGAAGAAACATGGAGAATGAGGCCGGGTGATGGGGCGGAGCCAGACCAGACCTGAAACTGGAGGAGAGTCGGCCGCTGTAAACTCAGACAGGATCAAGAACCACAATATAACTAGATTAGAACCAAACTTTGCTGAGACTTGAGTATTAAAATGCAATAAATCAGTGCTGGGGCTTTGGGTCCAGCACTGCAATGAGCCCTCATACTCGATAAAATCTCTGATACCTGGCAAGTCTACGGTCGACAGTACGCTGTGGCGAGTGTGCGCACAGCGCTTTGTGTAGAGTAGGAAGAGGTCATGCATCCAAATTGCAAAGTTACTTTTTAAAAGTTTTTTTTTTTTGCAAAGTTTATTTAAAAAAAAAAAAATAAACGGCTCACTTAAGAGAGGTGATATGTCAGTTTTCTGTAATTTGCCCTTTTTCCCTGTCGTCTCTCTTAAGACTCATATTTAAAGCAAGAACACCTTCAGCTTCCTTACAGATTAGAAGAACCACTAATTGACTCACTTTGAGCCAAACCTTCCCCACCACCTCTTTCAGTTGCCACTGAATGAACCCTCAAAGCATCTATGAACATTTACTAATCTAGTTATGTTGACCTTTGCTCCTATTCGTTTGAGAGCGAGCAGTTGTCAACAGTTGTGAATCGAGGAGAGAGATTCTCTCCACGCCCAGCGACTCCTGTGACAGTTAATGTCTTCAGCAGCACTTGGGAGTACTTACTCCATCCTGTCTTTGCCAAACATCCCCCAGTGGTCTATTCTCCACAGAAGATATGAACGCAGAAGCCATTCTTCGTCTCTCGAGGTTGAGGAGCTTGCGGTAGTCATAGATAGCGCCGTCCTCCCTCCTCGTTCCGGTCTCCGCCGTCTACCTTCAGCTTGTTATCATCTATCTGTGAAATGAAGCACATCACAGTGTTCCCATATGGCCCGATGCACCGGAGAACTCAAGTGTTTTGCTTGATAAATGATTTGCCGTTGCAGAACGGGTTCAGCGGCGCAGTGCTCTCCACTGATGAATTGGGTTTCTTTTCTAAAAGGCTGATAGAAGCAATGCATTAGAGAGTATTGTCCAGTCAGCGCTGTCCATGTTCAAATTAGGTGCTGCTTTTTTTTTTTCATATTATTTACTGCAGATATGATCGCCGCCGGGTGAAGGATCAGAATGATGTTTTGCTTTGTGATCTGGATTATTTCAACCAGTTTTCTTTGGCTTGCATACAAATACTGGACGTCAGCGCCGAGACGTCAGATGATAACAAAGGCTGGTTTAAGATCCTGAAGTCAAGCATCTCATGCAGTGTGGTTGGCTTAACAGATTTTAATCTGATTTCCACTACATGTCCAGCCATCACCTCTTTAGACTCTTTCATCAAATTGCTCAAGCTGGTATCATGAATCCAGGTCCCATCCACATGGCAGCAATTTGAAGGGAAATCTCATTTTTCTCACTGTGTTTGGGTGTTTATATGAGAATGGCGTTCGGAGCCACTGAATCTGATAAATCATTTCAAAACATCTCCCAAGGTGGAACTTTTTAATGCTAAGGCTGCCTAAACAGGAAAAAATGCCATTTTCTGGAAATGCTCGTGCTCCAACCCTGTATAGCTGGTGGAATGCTTCCACTCTCCATGCATACAATGGATATAATAAATAGTTCTTTTATGCATGTGTGAGTAAATCTACAATAACAACAGCCTCCAGGATGCCTATACGTTCATTTTAATGCAATCCATGTTACCAATAACCAGTTTAGGTAATTAACTCATTTATTCTCACCCAGCCGTAATTACACCAAATTTCCATGACGTTTTAAGTAAAAATGCGTTGTCACAACGATGGAGAAGCAGTGTTTTCAAGAAGTCTCACAATGGGAGTCTTTCTCAGAACGTTTTTCAAAGCTCCACTGTCATGTAAATGAACCCCTAAAATGTGATGAAAGCTTTTCGTTTCCGCTGTCGATCGCTGAGGTGTAACTACAAACAGGTGTGTTCACGTTACAGATGGTTTGCTGGGTTCGCTCACCAGTTCATCTCATTATAATTCAGCTTCTCGGAATACAAACACGACCACCCGCTTATTGTTTGAAGCAAAAAAATATTTCTTGGAATCATTGAGGATAATGAAATTCAAATTTATATGTCATTAAAATGGTTTCTGACGTCCCCCATGGAGACTCTGCTTCCCTGAAACACTCCCTACCTGCTTTTCACCTCTTTTTCTCCTTGCTGATTCGAGCCCTGCTCCTCCGCCAGTGGCTCCCCGCCTCCCTGCTGCTCTTCACCTCCTCTTTCACCCTCCGTGTCCTTTTGTCTCCACTTCTGTCGTCTCCAGCCCTGTCCTGCCATCCTCCCGGCTTTCTAAAAGTATTGCGCCCCCCTCCCCGTTCTGCATCTGGAGCCGACGTTGCTGCAGAGTCGTCCTCTAAAATCCCTCTGGCTGGCTGTCTCCGCTCGCAGTCCAGCCGCATAAATTACCGCATGTCCTCACACAACCTATGCACATCGTTATACGCTAAACCCCACTCTGAATTTTTCTCAGACATTATTCTTCACCACGTACAATGAAAATGCTGATTTTTGCCAGCTCGGGAAGTTTAGCTTTTATAAAGGCCTTGAGAATTGATTTAAAAAGCATTACTATGATTATATTGTACATTTAAGTACCACATTATGCACTGGATTATGTTTCCAAGTTGTAACCCCTCAGTGGATCAAATATTCCCCCCAACTGTATATCGGCTCTGGAAATCGTAATTGCAAATACAAAGTTTGAGAGGCTTTGGCAGACAGATTATACACATCATCAAAAATACCACCGGGCTATTTGTTAACCATAACCCGGCAAGTCTTTGTCACAAATGACGGAAAGTTTGATGCACGCCTTGCTTCGCAGAAATCCTCACAAGGACAAAACTTCTCAAAGATGTTTTGCCTCCCAGCAGATGTGTGCTATCTCCACATGTGCTGCCGAGCAGATTCACAGCATGTAAAGTTCATTACTAAATAAGTCACCTTCCATGTGTTATTTATCTTTTCCTCTTTCTCTGCTTCTCCTGTGTTTTAGTTAGAAACGGCCACCCTTTGGCTGTAACGACGGGATCGCAGCACATCCCGTGGCCTTCTGCCATTCCGATCTGCAGGGAGGGCTTTCTGGAGGAGCTTGAGTCGAGTCTCCCGCCGTATTATTGCCGTCTCACAGTTTGATTAAGGCAGACCTGATTTGGAAGTGCAGAGGAGGCCATTCATTGAGGTTCAACTCATTACGGAGGAATTGATGCATCATTATGTGCTGTTAACAAAGAAATTGGGGTTTAACAACTTTCGGATATGTCCTCCTCAGATGCCAGCACTCGGTGCCAAGTCGTGAAGCTTGTGTTTTTCTGTGGAAGCTGAAATATTCTGATGTTTTGGGAAAAATGTGTGCAATGATGAGCTGAGGTTTTTTTTTTTTTTTTTAAGTTCACATGAGAACGACTTCAAGTGAAAATATTTCATGGCAAACTGCACCCACTAATGGCCCAACAGGAAAACTACATAATTTTAGGAACACTGTCATGTAAACGTGAACCTGTTCTGAAATAAAAAAACACAAAAATGATGCGTTTTCACTTAAAAACGTTGTCATGTAAACTGGGAATGTTTGAGCAATCAGACAGTGGGGAATCTTGAATCTTAATTGAAAACATGCTCACACATCAGGTACATGGCAGCAGTGCTCTTTCTGTCAGTCATACAGTGAAACAGTCCTCACAGCCAAACCGGCTTCAGTATCGATTCGACAACAGTTCAGTGTTTCGAGGAATTCAGGTTGTTCACATCTTCACACACTCAGCGTTCACTGATTACTCCTGACAGTGTTTATTACACTGAAATTTCATATTGAGCCAGGATTAAAGAACGTGCAGACAGCATCTTGCTGTCAGAAACTGCAGAAAGTAATCAGGAGGTCAGAAGTTCTGCTGATGCCTGTTGCCTTGGAAAATATCACAGCGTTGGATGGCAGAGAGCTGGAGACGTTGAGCAGTCCGACGATTGGAGCAGTGTTCTGCTTGAAAAGCTCTCTCGATGCTGGCATTTGTGTGAAGTTCATTTTGACATTCTCGGCCCATCTGAAGACAGACCAGACAGATCTGTCCAGCTCTTGTTAAGCTCCATGAATTTTCCATCCAGGTTTTCTGAAACAGATGATGAAAAATTTGAACTCCACGCTGGAAAAATGTCTGTGGAAGCCCAGTTTATTTAGAGAATTTGAAAGGCTCTGCTGCTGCAGCGCAGAGAACACCTTCAGAGGCTGTTTAACCTATTTAAGCCGAGGACGAAGGGACAACGTGCAATGAAAGGTGACATGGTTAGAAGGTCATCCCCAACCTCAGCTTGCTTCTGTGAGTTTTGTCGAACCTTTCCACGGGAATTAAGCACTTTTCATGTCTTTAGAAACCATGTAAACTGTGAAATTGCCTCAAACCGAGTGAATATAGCAGGGACCACCTTTTCCCGAGCTGAAAAGAGCTCGCAGGCCTTCATCTTGATCATTCTGTGTGCATTCAAGGATTGCCTCAGCTTGTCTCCGGCTCACTCTGCTGTACTTTAGCCTTGAAAGAGCGCCGATCTCTCCTTGCTGACAATCAGACACTCCTCTTTGTGCTCCACTCTCTGGGTCAATGCCAGACTCCCGAGCTGCTGGCTCTCTGGAATTTTTGTCAGCATACTTGGAGCCCAAATGTCACATTGTATTTTCTGATGAACGCCAATGCCACGGATTATTGATGCCATTTTATTTCTTTCTTTTTTCTTTTTTTTTCTCCAATCTATTGTGCTGCTGGATTTAAGCTGCTACAGTTTGGGGGTGTTGCATGATATCAGCAGGATTCTCATTTTGGGTGTGGGCAGCCCCTTCAGGAGACGACTCTGAAGCAATAAACAAATCTCGTGTTAGCACACGAGGGTGAACAAAAGCTCTGAAATTTTCCTCCAGTCGTCATCTCACAGCCTCCAGACAGCGCCTCACGGATGCATGATGGTTGCTGGCGTGGCGAGGCCAGAGTAGCGAGTGGCAGGCAGCCAGGATGTCGGCTCACAGCTGTCCTTCGCGGGGGGGGGGGGGGGGCTGAGGAATGAAAGGACAGAAGGAGGACAGGGTTACTTCAAGTACTTCTGAATCCTTCAAAATCTGTGATTACAAGGCAATCAGGTCAGGCCTAAAAAGAAATAGACACTGACTTATGTTACCTTCAAGCACTTTTCACTCCGCCCTTCAGAGATTGGAGCCAAAATTACAGCGTTTGTGATGCCAGAGCGTTGAACTTCTCTTTTTCAGAGATGCAGAAACATCACATGTAAGACTGAGAGGTAATCATTTGTTTACTGAGTTTTAATCATGCCAGATCAAACTCTTCTTGTTTCATCTTTTTTGTTCTGTTGTTTTTTTTGTGTCAAGGACAGTCACTGTTTTTCCTGCAAACGATTTTTTTTCTCCGTTTTTTTTTTTTTTTTCTCCATTGCCTGATTCCAAATTCCAACTTCACCCATTAATACTCCACACTGCTTTATCCAGTTCAGGCTGTGTGTGGTGGAGCTACCAGACACTAATATGTGAAGTCAGGTCCATCTTGAAGGGTAGAAAGTGAAGTCAGTTTCACCTGGGTGTGTCGCCATCTATCTCAGCTGCAGGACATTTACCGTCCCTCCCGTCCCTCCAGGAGGCTGCAATGCTGCAATTAACTTAAATTCAACAAATCTCAGTGAATTCTGCCCCCACCCCCCATTTGCAATTTTGTCCAATCACTGCAACTTGACAAAATTGCAGGGATTCACGGAGGTTGGATGAGTTTCAATTAATTGTTGAAATTGCAGCATTGCGATTTCCTGGAGGGACCAGTGAGCTCCAGAGCTGTGCGAGGAAACCAAAAGCTTTCATTAAATGAGCAATCAAGTCATTTTTTTTAAAGCCCAATTAACCATCAGGGCTAAGCTAGCCCCAAAACGTTGATTACCTTTGCCTTCACAACTGCTGGTAATGACAATTATACACTCATACAAGAAGTTTGATGATATGCATGCATTTTATTAATATATAAATATTCAAAAATGCAAATCTTCACAATGCTGTGCAGTGGGGTGTGTCGTATTGGTAGAAATTCCAGGTGGAGACAGCACACAGATTCGGCTGTGTAGCGTTTGTTTTTTCTTTTTTTTTTTTTTTTTTTTTACTTTCCAGTTTCCTCCAATGTGCAGAGGCCTCTTACAAGTTCTTGTGTCGGATTGGGCGTGAGGAAGGCTTCTGATTGGCCACGTGTTGCTTCCAGCCGGAGTCGGCATGACTCTGCTCACGGGCAGATTTGTCCAAGTTTCAGGCTTCGCTGACCAATCGCTGTGAAGAACACAAGCAAAGTTCACAATCCACTGGAAGCACGCGGTGGCTTACAACCACCAAGGATTCAGAGATACTTCATGTGGGAAAAGCTGCAGCTTTTAACATCATTCCACTGATTTCTGATGACATAATGCTGAAAAGAATTTTCAGTAAAATATTCAATACTTTAGCTACTTTTTTTTTTTTAATTTGAAAATACTATGCCGTCTCTCTCCCTTACACACACATACACGCACACACTCTCTCTTTCAGGAGCCTAACCCAGCCTTGACCTGCTCAGAAGCGTTTTAAAATGAGCCTCACTGAGGAGTTTCGGTGTAACATGATGATGAAAAGCTTCTTTTTTTTTTTTCATCGCACAGACTGAATTGTCGTGCCGATCAAAACTGTCGAATGCGTTTAAACTCGTCTCAGACTTCACACTTTTTGTGAAGGGATTCAGTGAATGCGTTTCAGTGTTTTGTGGCCATACGTGCAACACTAAGCTCTGTTTCACTCACCTGTGAACTCACTCTGGAATCATCTGCTCGCCGTGGATCTACAGCTTTGCGACTTGTTCTGCACCGCTGGTCTGAATTCACCCGATAGCACGCACGTTAACGTCCAAAGCCCTCCTAAGTGTGGGTCTGATTTCTAAAGATTTGTGCAAATGGGATATTTTGTGCCAGAGGAGTCTGACAGATGCATAAATCTTCTGTATGAGGTGTGAATCAGGTCAGTGTTACTCATAATAAGGCCTCATTTATGCGACGTGAAAATGTTTGGCTTGATTACGCGGACGTTTGGGTGGAGTTGAGTTGCTTTGACAGGTGACTCTCAACTACATCCAGAGGATGGTGTCGTTCATCTACAGTTTTCCTCAAGGAGCGTTCTTGAATTGAAAAGAATGTGGAGCACATAAAGCTCTGTGGGGGCCGCCACTGTTGACCAAGTGATTCCAGGAAGTGTCATTTTAGCCCATCTACAAGTCGCCGTCTTGAAAACTGCAGTTTCAGTGGCTCCGAGCGCTGTGGTGTAAACGGTCATTCAGCACAAGTTTTGATGTCACCTGAAAATCATTGTCTTGTGAACGTGGCCTCAGAAAAGTCCTTATTTCACCTGTAAGAGTTAAGAAAAAAGTCCTAATTGGAGAAAAACAGGTTAACAGGTTAAAACAGGTGTTTTTGATCAAAATAACATCCCCTGATACTTTTAATTTTTTTTTTTTCTAGAAATACGTCAATGTAGAGAAAATAGTAAGTGTTGTACATTTTGATAAAAGACTTGTGGCCACACCCTTCATTGATCTGCGTATGTAGAATTCGATGTGCTGTTTCAGGGAGACGGCCCAGTGACAGCCAGCAGCCAATCACAGCACAGACACGTCGGTGGCGTCTCTTATTTGCGGTAATCTGTTGTGCAGTGACATTTCCATAGACTCAAGCTCGACTCTTTCTCCTTTTCTTTCTTTTGTGTTTCTGGAAAACAAATGAGCTGGAACTGTTCACCGATAAAGGGGGCTGCTCTTTTTCTTTTGATAATGTCTGTTTTTGTTTTTGCAATTACATTCGATTTTTTTCAGATTTTTTTTTTTTTAATCGATTGCGATGGGCCTGTGCAGTTTATATGCAGCATTGTTGTCAGTTTCCAACACTGAAGTAGAGTAAAAAAAACACAGTTGACTTTAAATGACCGTATAATACCTCAAAAAACCAAATCTGAGTCTAAAATCTTCCATTTTTAATTTCTCCAATTGCAGTTTTCACTGTTTCTATGGCTTTGTTTATTTGTTTTTAAAGTAACTATACTCAGGATGCACTGGTACCAACACCAGTGTCACGTATCGAGTTCGCTGCTCGTACTTCTGGAAGCTCTTGGAGACCAGAGACATTTAAACCAGCAAAGTTAGATTGATGCTGCTCATTATTTTATTGCTAAGTGGATCCAGGAGGATTTTACCCCGAACCATGCTACATGCTACAAGCAAGCTGAAGAGTTTGGTGCATTCCCAATATTAGGATTTAATTTGTTGCAAGAGCTCACCTAAAGAGATGAAATGTTTCATAGCTCAAATATGACCCGCAAATTACGTTCACGTTTTGATTTCATGATTTTTATCCTTTTTTTTTGTTGTTGTTGTTTTTGTTTTTTTTTTTGTTTTTTGCTTCATGAACTAAGGTTAAAGAGGTATGAAAATATTAGTTATAATTATGGTATTTGTCTATTTAAATGCATTTAAATGCTGTATCAGATGTACATTTGTCTAAATGATTTTATATTGTTTACTCCAAAATATAAAATGCTTTCATGCTGATAAAAATGAGAGAAATACAAATATGTTCTTTTTGTTTAATTAGCTGGAGCACTTTGCATGCAACATGCTTACATTTGCTAATATCTTTCTTATAAAACATTAAAATTCCGATTTTCTGTTAAAATAATGGATAAAAAGCCCTTTGTTTTGTCACAAAAATGTTGATGAAAACTAAAAAAAATGAAAAGTATTGATTCTCCCGGTGCAGTGAAATCAAGTGTTTCCTCTTTTCTTTATTCATATTGAAAGTATTCATCAGTTTCCAGAGTATTTTCATTATTTTGTGACTTCAGTGTTTATATTTTGTTCCTTACAGTCCATCGATCACATGTGGTAAAAACTCGAGGTTTGATCTTCCAGATCCCGCAGATGAAAGCAGACAGTGAACAATGAGAAACATTAGAATCTAATTACGGGCCGGGATTAATGTCCTGCAGTCACAATCACCTGGATCTCTACACAGCTCTGCACGTTTGATTAGAACAATTAGCACATGCTCATCGTTCTTATCGCGCCGCTTCAAAAAGTCGTGTCGGAGCCGTTTCCGACCGTCTGCTCTGCAGCTCCGGCAAATCACAGCCGTCCAATCGGCTGCAGACACACACTTTGCTCTCGCTGGATTGGTTGACTCGTCCTCTCATCCGGAGACGGCTGACATCTTTGTGACGATCATTTCAACCTGACCGCTTTGTTTTTTTTTGGTTTTTTTCATTATTATTATTTTCTGTAGGAGTGAAAGGCAGAGCCGGTACGATAAATCACCCAAGAGACATGCGGTCATTAGAGCAGAGAGGGGGGAAAAAAGAAAAGGAGGGGCGGACGAGTGCAGCGGGCGGAGGGGAGAAATGGAGGAACGGAGAATGTTTGTGAGGCTGCAGACTCTCGGCTTGCAGCGGCAGCACCGGCTGTGCCCGATCCAAACGGGCACCGGCGGCAAATCAGGCCGAGGCAGGGTCAGACGAGGACACCGGCAGGGGGAGGGAGGGAGGGAGGGAGGGGGGAGGGAGGAGGGAGGAGGGGGAGGGGCTGAAAGATGGAGAGAGGAATCATGAGGAGGGGAGGGAGCGAGACAAAAGGACGATGACAAAAGGCAAACAAGAGGCCGCGCGGCGCGGACCCACCGATGGAACCGACCGCTCAGACGTCGCCGAGCCGTCCGCCACCTCCAGACGGAAGGACAGGATGCAGACGTGTCCCGCAGAACACCGTCTTCATATAACCCATTTGCTCCGTTGCTGGCTTCTGTGTTTTTTGTATCTGAAAATATTTTAATCTCTATTTTAAGACATCGGAATTTTGATTTCACATATTTTAGATATTTCAAAGCTTTGGTTATTCACAACCTCAAAAATTGGAAAGTTCATGATTTAGGACTTTATTTGAACACAACAAAATTTAGATTTGTTCCCTCTGAAGAATCAATGAACTGAACTCTGAATATCCTGACTCAATGGTTCAGTACAAGTAATTAGTACTCTGTACGCAAATAATAGGCCATTGCTATGCGTTGCCACAAACCACCATCCCTTGCTTCCGGATGACGGCACATAACACTCTCAGGGTTTATTGGGGAGCTTTCACAAGTACAAGTATGAGTGCTCTGTGCAGAGTTAGACCCGACATTGGACACTGGTATCGATATTAGTGCATCTCTACTTCTTATTCGTCTGAAATATCGTGTGTTGCCCTCAGTGAATCATTAACATCACAGTAGTGACTCACTGAGGAGACGTCACTTTTTGTATCGGAGTCAGTAGGAGCTGACAAGGATTGTGGAATTTTTGGTGGTTTTGCATCTGTTCGGTCTGGAGCTGCAGCTCTTGATGAAAACAGACTTTTATTGAGTCCCTGAAAGAACTGATAGGATATCTCCAGCCTGGTTCTGCCACTGTGACCAGCAGTAGAGTCTCATCACCATCATAGGTTCTACCGGTGGCCTTCGGGGTCAGTGTTGGGGTTCTGAATGAAATAATAAATGGTGGACTCTCATCTGTGGGATACCTCGAGGTGTTTAACATCCTCAGATGCCTGAAATGCTGCTTTGGATTGTTTCTTTATCTGTCACCGTCGGTGTCTTTCTTCTTCTTTTTGTTCGCGCTGAAGGAGAACTTCACTCTTCTTCTTGTTGGTTGGCCAGTTAGTAGATTTAGAAGAGTACCCTATGTTGGATCAAATGCCAGATATTCACTTCAATTCAACGCATTTGACATGTGAAAATACTGAACGCCATGGCGTTTGCTCAGTTTGAAGTTGACAGATCTGTTTTCATCTAACATGAACATGAAGGTCAAAAGTCCTTCAAGACTTACATTGTTCGGTTTAGGCTTCCTTTTAAAGACAGCTGTCTTCCTCATCTCGGCACCTTAAAAGTAAAGAAAAAAATGGAATTATTCTGCAGTAAACTGTTTTTGAAATGGACGCACTAAATAGGAGAAAATAACATGTAAATCCTCTTACAATCGCTTCTCCATCAAATACAACTTATTCCTTTTTTAGCGGTGGCTGGGGTGAACCTTTATCTGCCAGGAGGACCGACTCATTCCAGTTTCTATCTCCACTTCCCATCATGTCTGCCTGCAGCTTCAATTTCAATCCTCTTAGCTTTGTCTTTTCCCAGCGCATCAGAAAGATTCCCAAGAACAGAGCCAAGCGAGATCACAGATAAACGATAAAACCCTTCTGAGGACAACGCTGTCCGAGGGGAGACCACCGGTCCAAGCCAACTGATGCTGATTAGTGGCCCTCGCACAGGGGTCTTTTTCTTTCCTCCGAGTCGACTGCCAAAGAATAAATTAGTGACCGTGCAACAAATTAGTGACTGTGCAGTTCAAGAATGTTAAGGACCTTGGCATTCAGATGAAGATTAGGGAAAACAATTGATAAGTTCATTTTGTGACGGACCCTCAGCAGGTGCCTCTTTGCTTTCATGACTTACCATCCAGGCTTTGATAAACATGAGCAAAAGGTTCAGGTTTGCTTAGCACTGAGTGGTGTCTCTTTACAAAATACACAAATATCCATCTGGTTTGGAGGTTTCAATAAATTTCTGCTTTCTCCCAACAAATGTTTGATTCTGGAAGCCTTTTCATGGATGAGTCCTTGACTGGTCCCAGTCAATAAATACAGTTAAGATGTGACACTGAGCTGAGGCCAAGAATTAATTCTAAAATGAAATGTTTATATGTTATTTGGAGAAATGCCTTAATGACCCCTCGAGTGTGTTCTGGGTTCTGTCATGTTTCTGTCCTTTGAAAAGCTATTGAATGATTGGTCTCTTTGCCTCTGTAGTTAAAGGACTTTCTCTGAATATTAGTGCAAAATGGCAACGAAGAGGAGCCTTTTACATTTAAAGGGAGACTGAATATTACACCTAACTTTTTGCTGGAAACTCTGTCACTTTTAGAATTCACTTGGGAAATATTTTATTGTAAAATTTTTGTTGATCACGACACAATGTGATATCATGCAGCAGCAAACGTCCGCCGGTACGCAAGAGAGCGCGAGCAATGCCCAAGGAGGTGAGCGCTCGTTTGTACAACACCAGCAGCTTAGTCACCAGAGACATTCGAACCAGCACTCCGCCCGCTCAGGGGATCCGGGAGGATTTTACTCTGAGCTGTACTACATGCTACATGATTAAAGTATGACTGATTAATTCATTAACAGCGATCGCTTTATCTACTGTAGGTCGTTGGAGGCTCTCATAGCGTCACTGCAGAGAATATGGGAAGGTGGTTGGCAGCAATGCACAGCCTTCATTTGCATATGGACTATGAAACAGGCATTATGGTATTTAAGAGGTACTCATGTCATGATTCAGCATCGGCAAGTCGCTCGACGCTAGTACTGAAACTTGTCCTTGTCCTTAAGAAAAGTGGCATCAGTGCCAGTGGAAAAAGTAGAAAATCAGATTGGATGGAATTTCTTGAAATAAACCATCTTTTTTCTGTTTTAATCAATTTTAGTTTTGTGCTCCATCTTCCATTAAATCGATGTTTTCAGTCCTGGTCAAATCTTGAAACTTGAGTAAAAGCAGGAGAGGCGGGGCTCAGCTCTGTTCTCCAATGTTAGAACGGCGGCCGGCATTGTCCGGTCAGCGGTGCCGCCATTTCATGTCAAACGGACTCTGGGGAAGATTAGGAGATACTTTTGTCAGACAGGCCATGGCTGAATAGTGAGAAAGAAAAGGGGAAATTTAGAGAGTTGGAGAAAAGAAAGAGGCAGAGCAAATGAAACTGGACGATGAAGAGCCATGGGGAGACGGAGTGAAAGGAATCGGGGGGCTGCAGAGGGAGGGAGAGGTAGGCGATAGAGAGAAGGCCAAATGTGTCTGGGAAAGTTTGGGAGCTGAGGTGCATTGTGGGAGAGCAGACAGAGTGTCTGGGGGGTCTGAGGTGTGGATTAATGCCAGCGATTGGATGAGGGCTGCCGCAGTTGTGCGTGAGCAGAATATCAGACAGGGAGAAAAAGGAGAAGAGTGGGGAGAAGATGGAAAGGGTACAGACAGGATTTTGGTAGTAGAGACTCAGTGCTCTGCTGAGTGACAGTGAACTCCAGGAAAAAATGCACTCTGCTCATTTCTGTGAAGTTTATTGTTGAAGAAGCTGATTAGAAAATTAAATTTTACTCTAAGTAAAAGTTGATTATGCTCGACTGCCTTTTGCATTAAGGTTACAGGTGGAAACGCAAAACTTTTGTTGCATTTTGGGATTCTGTTTACATGACAACGGAGCTCAGTGACAATGAAAACGAAACTTTTCGAGGACGCTCGGACTCTGTCATCGTGATGATGAGCAAAAAAACTACATACAATATTTAGGATACGCTCCGGGCTGCTACTGCACTGCACATGCCCAGCATGACCCCAGTTTTAACTTCTTCACATGCGAATAGATCGACAATGAGAGATCAGCAATGGCGGCCTTCGGGGTGGCAGTGTGACGCCCTCGTCCATGTTCTCCTGGGATAGTTAATTAATTGAGACTTACCTGTAATAGTGATCCCAACTTGGTCGCCTGCGCTTGCGGATATCCACGTGCTCCCGTTGTTAATGACTGTAGCGTATTGTTCTCTGCACACGTGTGCAACAACAACAACCAAGAGCGCCCACTACTGGCCCGACATGCTCACCCCATCATTTTCAGTGTTTCTGCTGTTTCAGTGTAAACACGTTTAGAACGTTGCCTTGTAAATATGAAGCTTTTCTGAAATTAAAGCAGAAAAGTTATGCATTTTTATTGACTAGTCGTTGTAAACGGGGCTGGACCACTCAGCAGGATAGAAGCCTACCCGGGAGGGGGTCATCAGGTGCATTTCAAACAGAACCCATAATCTTTGATGTATGAAATGGCACCGTGCAACTTTGATTTCTGCATGAAAAGCAATTTGAAGGGATTACAAGGACTGCAGCGAACACGCCTTATGCACCGCCGCTTAGGCTGAAGGCTTGATACAGTAAAATTTCATTACAGACAGATTATTGTGGCTTTACTTTCAGTTTAAGGCGAGCGTTTGTTTTTCTTCCCTGAAGGAACCTTCATGCTCGTCTTCTTCCAGATACGTTACAGTCAGTAAGTTCCGCTTTTTGAGTATGAACTGCAGGTCTGGAGGTCAGAAGCTATCTGAACATTCATTTTCTTTATTCTCTTCGGATTGAAGTTGGTTGGATTTTCACTTTGTGATGGATTGGTTTCATTTAGCTGATTTTTCTTGAAGTTAGTTTCTCGTGTTGAGAGCTGTCTTAATCGGTTCTCACTGATCAGACATCAGGTCTGCCAGTTAACTCTTCTGGACTCACGACAGGCCTGTTTACACAGCAGTGGTGCAGTTAAAATACAAAATCCAGCTTTTTGGAACTGACTTCAGCGGTGGATCTTTTAAAAAGTACTTGGACTTCGTCTCTGCCAACTCATGGCCTGCCATGCTCACCTCATCATTTTCAGTGTTTCTGTGTGAATGCATGTCGTCGTGTGAACAGGGCCAAAGAGTGTTTTTCCTTCTGCAGCACCACTGTGTTACAGGAGACATTAAATATTCAGCTGGTTTTCATAGGTGGGAGAGTTCGCAGTTTGTTTGATTGTACTTTCAGCGGTGAACCCAAACAGATCAGGTTTTATGGGAACTTCATCCAGAAAACTGGAACATGTCAAAGCGTTCTGTTGATTTTTATTGTTGTTGTACAGCAGAATGGACACACAGGGCTTCACTTTCATCTCAGATGCAGGGTTTCTCATGAGTCTCTTTCAGATTTCTATATTTTGCAGGTCAGGAGCCTTTCACCCATGTGAAAGATTAAAGAGAAACTCTGACGCACTGCAGAAGCTTCGTTTTCCATAAACCCATTCAAATGATTCTCAATGTTTCGTTTTAATGAGTCAATAAATTCCAGCATGAATAAATCAAATGGAATTATTTATATTAAAATAATAAAATTGTTAAAATATTACAAAAAACACTTTTTTATTATGACTCTGTCATTATAAATAAATTAGTGGAAAATCGACCTTTGTGGCAGTAAATATTCAGGTGGTTTCTGATATTTATTGTATATATGGCTTCTGCGTTTGGCTCAGAGGAGATCTCAGGACGTTTTCAGTGATTTCTGTGGCTTTCTGTTGCTGTGTAAACGGACTCTCAAAACTCAGCAGAGGTTTTGTGTTTTCACCTGGAATCGTTACCATACAAACATGAACCTTAACAATGGGGTTGTGATTTCCTGGGTCATGTTTGAGTTGGTTGGTTGATAATGCTTTAAATTCTGTGGCTGATTTGAATTGGATGAATTTCATGTTTTTTGATGAACTGGAGGGGCTGTTGTGGTCCATGCAAAATGCTGTCTGAGTGGTCCACCCGAAGAGTTTGATTTATTCGTCTGTCCTGGTTGCTCTTAATATAAATAGTCACAGCTAAAGATGCAACAAGTTTCTAAATGTGGCTGGGTGGACTGTCGAGGACGTTACCTCATGGCTGCAACCATGGAAGAGACTTTTCTGTCCATCATGTGTTCTGTCATGTGTTCTGTCCCAACGTTGGCTTCTGTAGTCATCAGTTCATCAGTTTACCTTACTAATCCTATTTAAACTTGGAGATGACATCATCCAAGGAAATGCTTAATTATAGATAACTTTTTTTTTTTTTACCATCATTAAAACCAAACAAAAAGAGGCACCAGAAAGTAGCAAACTTCCCTAAATATAAATTCTCCATTAACCACAGCTCCAAAAAGAAACATAAAATGAAATATTCTTTTATACATGTGATTAAAATGTTTTGTAAAGTGTGAAATGAAAGCAAAATGTCAGGTTTATAGTTAACAAATGAATATTCTTTTGTGCAAAATAAGCCCAAACTTCCTATAAGCACCGAGCCTCTTCTGAAAAGGACATTTGTGCTAAAGTTGATGGGGTTTTTTTTTTTTTCAGAATAGAAGAACTGCAGAAGCTACAAAATGTTGCTTGTAGATCAAAACAGGCCATATTCTTCAGGATCATAATTGAACAGAAATTCATTCAAATGAACTCAAGAAATTCAGTGGTGTTTCTTGGCTAATATGCTAATGCTAGTCATACCAAACACAAAAATTCACTCCGCTCTGTTATGTAGGCACCAAACTTCCAATTGTCTGTTGAAAATTTGTTGATAAAAGTGTATTGGAAAAAAAAGAAAGCAAAAAATATGAATGCGTAGAGATCTGTAAAGGTTGTGCGTAGCATCGATGCATAGCCTTCGAATATCGTTCGTGTATGGAATATGAAATCGACTTTATGACAATTATGTACTCATATCGGTATTTGGTATTTGCAAGCAGCTAAAAGTTTGTAATCACTCTTATACTTCTTTTAGAAAGTGTGATCCGTAGTCAAAAATCAACATGATTTGATTGTGCTGTAGACTGTTTTTAGGACGACTGACAGTTGACAGGTTACTGCTGACCTCCGTGTGCTGCAGCAGCCTGAGGACTGCCAATAAATTTCAGAGAGATGAGAATATGTGGTGTGTGTAAATATGAAGTGACCCGCGGTCTTCTGAGTGAACCCTCTGCTTTATTTTTGGGACAAAGGTCACGGGTAAAAAAAAATAAAATAAATAACGTTAAACATGATACAAATAAATGTGGCTGCAGTCTGAAACTGCAACAGGATCCATAATTACTGCGATGAGTAGATTATTCTGGGTCAATCTATTTCCTTACTGGTGAATACTGGGGATTGTACTGAGATGATGTCAGCCTGCAGCGTGTTGACCGAACCAGCGGCCGCCACGCCTCGCGCCAAGAATACCTTGCTTTCAAAGGCTGCGGCCGTCCCTGGATTTCCAATATCAGTTGGCCAAAATTGGGGGTAAACTCGCAGCCCCCGTCTTCAGACGGGGGTTTTGTGTATCTGTTGGCTGAACTGAAGCTGTCTGTCCGTCTCTGAGTGCCATATTGATTCGTCCCATAATGGAACAGAGGTTGCGAGCTGTCACCAGCATGTGAGAGGAGCCGCCGCAGAAAAACCACCGCGAGCAAGTCGCCAAATGTCGGCCGCTCTCACGGTCTCACCGTTACCTGGTTATCAAAAGATGTGGGCCGAGCGGGGGCAGTATTATGATCCGGTGAAAGGCGGGCATATGGAGAAACGGTCTGTATCTGTGCCTCGCTGCACCGGAGCCAAGTCCCCAAATGACTCCTTCTTCTTTTCCCGCTCGCAGCTGAGGCTAACTAAAGATTGGTATTTGTTTTTGGTGCAGGGAAGCTTTCCAAGAAATGTGTGTGCGTGTGTATTTCTGTACGTGCACTTTCTTCTTCTTCTTCGTTGCCTGTTAGTGTATCAATGAGTGTGTACGTGCGAGTCTGCTTCTGGCTGTGTAGGACGCTCTGGGAGAGCAAGTGTGTGTGTGTGTGTGTTTATCTGTGAGGCTAGTGGGGCATTTTTGGGAGGAGGAAGGACTGGGTGAGTAGTAGCTATACCTGGACTGTGTCGAGTGTGGAGGGAGGAGGAGGAGGAGGAGGAGGAGGAGAAGCAGGAGGAGGAGGAAGAAGGGGAGAGGTTCAGGGGTGACAGGAGGACGGCTTCATGGCTTCGACTCTCCACGCTCCCCTTCCTCCTCTCTCTCCCATTTTGCCTCGTTCTGCTGGGCGAGGGAGGCTGTCCGAGCAGAGTTTTTAGCAGTTTTGGGGCTGAAAAAGAGAAAAATCAAGCCTTTTTTTTTTTCCGATTTTTTTTCTCTCTTTCTGAGGCTGGGATCTTGGCCGTGGTACAAACAGATGTTGCTTGTCATTTGCTCGCAGTGCGAGGAAACAGCTCGCAGCATTACCAGGCTGAAAGATTACTTAATATTATTATTAATGCTATTATTATTAGCGCGCGCTAAAAGCGAAACTGTAAAAACACCAAGAAAACCCCGCGTGTTTAGCTGTTATGGTTTACTTTTTCCCTCCCTCCTCTCTTCACCCCCTCCTCCTCTTCTCTTAGCCTTTTTTCCTTTTGTCTCACTCTTTCTGTCTCACCCTCTCCCCGAGCTGCCTTTCGGGGCTTTTTGTTACTGTAGTTGTCCGGGTTTTTTTGGTGTTTTATTTTTTTTTTTTTTCGCGATGGGCCACAGTGGACATGACCGCCTGTACCTTCTGCCAAATCACCGTAGGCCCTGCACACTTAGAGAAAAGAAACTCAAACGGGTAAGTCATCCCGCTGACGGCTTCGCTCCGAGCTTCTTCTCCTTGACTTTAGCTCCTCTCGGTTCCCGTCCGCTCCGTCGTTGCTGTGTGACCGCTGGTTCCGTCCCCGCCGCCGCCGCTGGCTTGCTGTGTTTTAGCGGCGGGCCCTTAAACCTGAACGCTACCTGCTAGCTAGCGTGGTGTAATGACGTGCTAACGACGTCCTCACCTCTCGCTTCTTCACCTCTGCTGACCCTCCCTATTTCCCTTTACACACACACACACACACACACACACACACACACACACACACACACACACACTTGCACAGCAGCCACCTCTGTTACTGGGTAGACTGGGGAAAGCAGCAGCGCCCGCTCCATTCGAACAATGCATGCGGTGGCCTTTACATCGTCTTAGCGTCATCCTCCTCACTCACGCACACACATACACACACACACACACACACACACACACACACACACACTTACACACGCTGGGGTGGCAGTTTTTGGTGCTCCAGGCTGCAGGGGGTACTTTCGAACCCCTCCGACATCTTTGTTCGGTCTCAAGGTGTCTTTCAGCTGGCTTGGCAAAGACCCACTGACATACTTTAAGCAACTTGGCAACAGCTTCAAAGTCAGACGTCTCATTTAAATTCAGGCGAGGACGAGGAGGAGGAGGAGGAGGAGGAAGAGGAGGAGGAGGAGGAGGAGGAAGGGAACTTTACATGGAGTCTGAGAGTTGAAATTGGACCACTCTCTCTTTTCGGACGACTTTTCACTTTGTCGAGGACAACTTTATTATCAGGAGGCAGGAAGGAGAGACTGTCTGGACGCTCGCTGTGAGCCACACCTAAATGGTTTTTTATGGTATCCTTTGATTAGTTTCCATAATCATCGTTATCGGAATCATGAGTCAAAAATATATTTTTTCGTCCGACTGATTACAGCAAAACTATGAATAATCCTGAAAGTTCTTCAGTTTATCTTCATCTAATTTTTTTTAATTTACTGTTTGTGTGTGTGTGTGTGTGTGTGTGTGTGTGTGTGTGTGTGTGTGTGTGTAGGAATTAGGCTATATATGTCTTAAAAATATGTCTTCGTATTCTCAATATGTCCTAAAAACTCTAAGATGTTTTCCATGTTTGGGATTTTTTTTTTTTGCAAAAATTTAATTGGAATATATCTGAACAGAATGAATAGTTATACTGTTATAATATGTTTGCTTACTGATCAGAAATTCGTTATCAGAACCGCATTGACTTTTGTCTAACGTTTTGTAATCGGTATATGCTTCGGATTTGTAATATTTGTGTTTCCGTTTGTGAGTAAAATCAATGTATCTGTATTCAGTTTAAAACTAAATGTGCCCGAAAGAAAATACAATTTACTCCTATTTTCGTTACTAGAACATTATTAAGTATGTAATTCCTCTTCAGATTTATTGATTATAATGAGAGAATGCATTTTTGTTATTTGAAAGACAATTGAATTATTTCTCAAAAAAAAAAAAAAATGTAATGATTCAACTTTCTCACCACAACCTGCGTCAAACTAATCGACTTGTAACTATGAAACTATTAATTTCCAGTGATGACAAGTCTTTTTCAAGGGTTCAAGCCTCTGGGGGGCGCCAAGGAGCTTCAGAGGAGGATATCTGATGATATGGGGGATGTTGTTTCCCAACATGATGTTAATTCGTAATTTTTGACGATACCTTCTAAATATAAAAGAAATCAGCTTGAGTGCCAAATCAAACTGAAAGTTACGACAGTTTAGCTTTAAATATGAATAAGTGTTTATCTTAAAGCAGCTAAAAGCTGTGATGTTTGTAGCCTGTATATCCTAACATCTGCGATGTACGACCACGATAATCAATCTGTGGTACGGGTATGCGAGCTCCCGGAGCAAGTCATAAATATCTGAATAGTATGAAAATTAGAATGAAAATGATATAAACCATCTGATATGAATTAATTAATAACTCCATAGCTCCATAGTCTTGGCTACCACATGTTCAGGTCAACGCTAATAGTGGAGAGTTTGATATTTTCTCAGGTGGAACACACTGAAAAGTTTGACAGTCACTGCTCTGTAATAATGGTACTAATAAAATTAATTAGAATTTAATGAACTTGATCAAACAGGAGTGTAAAAATAGTCATAATTAAGTCATATTGCAGAAGTTTAATCAGACTGATCTCA
Organism: Salarias fasciatus; assembly: GCF_902148845.1. Taxonomy (NCBI): domain Eukaryota; kingdom Metazoa; phylum Chordata; class Actinopteri; order Blenniiformes; family Blenniidae; genus Salarias; species Salarias fasciatus. The sequence continues at coordinate 30,495,393 of NC_043758.1, read as the reverse complement.
GCACTTTATCTTTTTTATTAAAAGGAAAAACAACCCTGCTGATTTTAAAACTTGACCAAAATCACGCAACTTTGATTATTTCCTGTGTTACATCTTGAAAACTGCTCAGTGTGGAATTGGAATCCTCCATGTTTCCCACATGTGATCCTCCAGCTTCCTACATTATCTATTTATCATAGAACCTTCGTGTGTTTGACTGAAATTATACAAAATATGACACGCATTACTTTTACATGTATAATAAACATGTAACAATCTCAAACCTCAACATGCCACATGCCACATGGCGTATTATTAATTGTCTGGGATAGTTAAAGACTGTATTGTTTCAGAAGAGCCATTTCTCAGCAGCCTCTTATAAAGCCTCTTGAGTTTTTCCACCTATCGCTCCCTGAAGCCACCGCTGCTCAGTGAGGAGGCAGAGAGAAGAACGAGGGAAGGACTTGATAGCAGAGGTGATGCCCAGCTGAGACGCAGTGCATTGTGGGATCAGGGTCAGCTGGGGTTTTCTTCAGTCTTCTTGAAAAACTGAGGGATGCTTGAGTGGCGACAAAACAACAAAATCTTTGTTTCAGTTGTGTTTTCGACTCAAGGTCAGCTTCAACGGAAAAGTAAAAATATCACTAGTATATCCATTCCTGAATGTAATCATTTTTATTTCAATATTAACTTATCAATTATGTCATTTATCACAATCAATTCTCATAAATGTAGGAAATAGCTAGCAGACTGATGGTGAAATGAGGAAGAATGACATACATGAACAAACCGGTCCAGTCCAGGTTGGTGTGAGTGAGAGACAAGAGAAAGAACACTGTTAGGTGGAAGAATAAATGTCAAAGCACAAACACATTACCATCATCTCTGTGTTTTTATTCATCACAAATCATCAAATGACAGATTTACTTTATATCATGCAGTTCATTGTACATTGTTTCAGAACAGAAATGAACCAAAAATAATTCAGTTTGAGGGTTTAAATGTCTCTCTTGAACCTGGAGATTGTATGAAACCATCATTATCCTCCATGGACATTTGAATAAACCTGCTGCATATTTTTAAACTCATCTGTACTTTGGTTGGCGGTTGTGTTGGAGCTGTTTTTGCTGCTTTTTCCAAAACAACACGTGAAAAGTGTGGCTCGGTGCACACAGGTCCCGTCTGCATGCAGGAGGGGTTTTCTCGGGTCACGGCAGCTCGTTCCGTCTGTCTGCGCTCGCTAATGGATCCTCTGGAGTCATCTGCTCGCAGCCTCGAACCCGTAGATCCGAACTTGTGTTAACTGACACCACAAGCTTGTATCTACAGGTCTGTGTCTGCGAGGCCTCGACGACAATGAGCGGAGAGTGAGGCGGGGCGGGAAAAGAAGCACGGGGAAAACTTTAACCGTTTCAGACATTCACTTTGAAACCTCACAACCTTTTCCTCGCACGCTCTGGGACGACATCCTCCTGAAACGGGCTCTTCTAAAGGTCCACGAAGGTTCATGGGAAGGCCAACAAGGAGTCGAAAAATGTAATCAAAGCTCTAATTTCTCAGTTAATAGTAGTGTTAAACACTAAACTCTCCCACTGAGCAGCAGGGCTGCAAGAAAACTGTCATCATTTACAACATCAGCACGGCAGAAGGCTGAATGAGCTGCGATGAATTTGGTTTTACGGCACTTGAAGTATTTAGCTCTGCACGTCAACGTATTCGCAGATGCCTTTCTGGTGGCAGTAAGTATGTTTCTGATTGGGCGAAGAGAGACGTAAGTGCCTGAAGTCCAAGTTTCCTAAAATAAACCCATGGAAACGAAAAAGAACAGAGTTCTGTCCCAGCTGGGGCGAATTAAAGGGCAAGACAAAGCGCACAGAAAAATTAAGATAACCTGTATAAGAGTTTGTATTTCTCACAAATCATCTTGTTAGCACAGCAAGATCAGGACGCGTTGGCCTGACACCGTGCAGCACTGAAGACTGAATGAAAACCATTTGGGCCCCGACCACAAAGGGTTGAAAAAGCTCGTCTTCTTACAAGCTGCTGTAAAACCACTTTTTCAGTCTTTTCCAGTCAAATTAATGGACAACTAACACAACATTTCAAGTGAAAACGCATCGTTTTGACGCTTTCGTTTCAGAAAGGTTTGTGTGTATGAGTGTGTGTAGTTCAGAAACTACATGCCCACACAAGCACAGAGAACAATAGGCTGTAAACATTGGCAATGGAAGCACACGGTCATTCATATGGATGCTACAGGTTAATCGAAACTTTAAAACTATTGAGTCCCAGGGAGTGGAGACTGGGAGTCATGACACTCTGAGGGCCGCCATTGCTGTTATTGTCGATCCACTCGCTCGTGTGCAAAAGCTCTGTTTCCAATATCAATAAGAGCATCTATTTTAAATAACAAGGAGATGGTTCTGAACGTTTCACAACTGTCTTGTTTCACAGAGACAAAGTCTGAACTTTTTTGAAAAGTTCCAGTGGTTTCCAAAAAGTTGTGTTTTCTGCGGCTCCGAGCACCCTTATCGTGTAAACGGAACCCTGAAATGAAGGATTTGCGTTTTCACATGAAATCGTTGTTGTGTGACTGAGCCGTTTGGCAATAATTCCATCATTTCACTCTGATTAGATTTGTGCTGTCCTGCCCTGGAACTGGAAAGACTTTGACACCCATGATACATTTTTACTTCCGCAACCATTACATTTGGATGCAGCAATTTCTGCTGATGATTTATTCTTTTTTTTTTTGTTTTGTTTTGTTTTGTGTGTTCCTTTAGGTTTTATTGATTTAGGTGTTTAGGCTGTTTTGGTCATTTTATTGTTTTTAACCATTCCTGGCTTATTTAAGTCAGTTCAGTAGTTTTAGCCGCTTCAATTCTTCCACTGCTTTGGTTCTGTTTCCTTTCTAACTTTTTTTTTGTGATTTTATCTGTTGAAACATTTAAAAACACTTTTAACTTTTTAAGTTGCTTTTAACTTTTTTTTCTAGCAATTCCATTTTGAAATGAATCTGTTAATAAAAAGAAAAATGCCATGAAAATAATCATCATTTAGGTATGTTTGTCTCCAAAAAGCCACCGCAGGGGAGACGAAAGTGCCACGTGGCTCCGGAGGCCTCGCTGGTCTAGACCCACCCAGAGAGCGATCTGTGTGCCCACTCATCCAACGGTAGTTGGGAGCATCCAACTTCCAGATCGATCTGAGCTTCATCAGCTTACGGCTAGATTCTTCTTTCGTCGGTGCAAATTCGATTATTTTTTTTAACCTAAAGTTGATCAGGTCCAGTTCGGTATCAGCCACAGTCCAGTAACTCTACGTGGAGGTAACCGTGTTAATGCTAACTCTGGGCTGCAGTATCAGAACATTAGAGGAACTATCGAGTCGGTTGGGGCCGAGTTTGAATGAATCCCTGTTTTATCTGCTTCATGTATCGAGACCGCATCTACAATCCAAAACTCCATGGATGGGACAGAAGGACGTCCTTGTTTTCTTTCTGAGACTATGTATCTTCTCTTTCTGGGTCAGGAAGCGTCTCGGTCTGCTTGCTGCCAGGTTGAGGTAGTAGGTTGTATAGTTGAGAATTACACCCCGGGAGATAACTGTACAACCTCCTAGCTTTCCCTGAGGTATGCATGGCACTCTCCTCGGCTGGATCAATGCTGGCCACCGTTCAAATCGGGCACGCTTCCTGGGATCAATACCCTCCCTGGCCGCCGCTGACAGAGCAGCACTTCTGGGGGTGTGACGCCGGCATGTTGTGTGGCGGAGCCCGTCTGGACTCTGATGCCAAGGAAAAGTTTTCAATTGCAACCATTTAATGTCTTTTTTTTTTTTCTTCTTTTTTTTTTTTGGTATAAGATGCTTTCAAACTGTCCGTCTGTAATGAAACGGCCTCTTAACTTCTGTTATTGTGACTTTTGCAGCTTCCGTTATCAGGTTGGATGTTTTGGACACATAAAATGTCAGAAAATAGCTTTGAAGCACTATTTGGACAGCGCTTCTCTTTTCAGTAGAAAGAAAAAGAAATCAAATGAAGGAAACATCATATTTAGCAAAAGGTTTATTGGAGTGAATGAAAACACATTTTCATCACATTTTTCTTATTATATGGGTTTGTCACTCAGGAACGTTGCTCTCAATTTATGAAAAGCACGGCACATCAACGAACGCTACAAACATCTGAATTTTAAACATCTAAAATTATGTTACGAGGACTTTCGGGCTTTTTTAATTTTTTTATTGGGAGCAAGAAACACGACAGTATTGTGTCACATGCGGTGTTAATTTTGACAGCCAATATTAGTTTCAGTCTTTCGTTAAAAATATGATTTAGTTTTAGTCACTAAAGTATTGTAAAGATTTTAATTCAGTAAATATTGTGAATTTTTCAGCGTTTTCCCTCAAAATTCCAGATTTAGATCTTGTTCAAATTTTGTTTTTATTATTTTTTTGGATGACTTTGTTGTTTTATACAAACAAAAGAAATGATAAGAAAAAGGCTGATTTTGCAGACTCTAGAACAGATACTTCAAATAAAGTGTAATATTTTAATTCAAAATTTTCTATTTCTGTTTTTTTTTTTCCATACAGACAAACTTTTCTCGATTACGTGTTTCGATGGAAAAAGCATTGATTTTACCAAGTTTTAATCTTTTTTCCAAAATATAATTCAGTTTTAGTTGTCAGAAGAATTTTAGTTTTAGCCAATTAAGAATTGTAAAGATTTCAAACGAGTAAACACATATTGAACTTAAAATAAAATAGAAATGATGAAACATTTTTTGAGATTTCTATCTTAAGATTTAAATGTCTGCATTTGATTTTAACTTTTCTTAGATGTTTCATAGAAATCAGTGGACTGATAAACATGAGGCTGCTTTAGCATGCAGTTTAAGAAATACAACAAGAAGTGCAACATTTGAAAGATTTCTGAAAATCTAGATTCGACTTAAATTCTCAGGCACATTTGAAAACTCGAATTAAAAAATGTTAGCCAAGGGTATTTATGATTAAAAAAAAAAAAAAAAAAATCAAATTTCTTGCAACTCTGTTTTTAGCTTGATGTGTGAAATATCTCCAAATGTCACTTTTAATTTGATAAAGTTGACATTTCGTCAGTGACTTTCCTTTCAATTAGTCCCATGTTTCTGGCTTTAAGGTGGATCAAACCATCCTGTTAATCCTCTGACCCCTGATTGAAGAACAACTCGTTCCACCTTTTCACATGAGGAGTGTTACTGTTACGCAACTTTCTATCAACTTCACACCTTTAAAATATAAAATCTGCCTTTTATCATTTTTCATCCCGATGCCAATTTTTCTCTTTTTAGTTGAAAAAAATGCCAATTATGTATAAGTTTATTTGCTCATGCATTTATTTCTCATTTTCACCCAGTTCCCAACACATGATGAGAATTTCTCAATAACATACAAATAAATCCTTTCATTCGTGTTTAAAGCAGACAGCGTCGAGATCAGCTTTCCATTAAGACAAGCTAAATTAAGTTTTTACTGTTCTACAGACACGCCTGAAAACATCTTCCACTAAGATGAAGCAGCAGCAGTAAACTGACTCTGTCATGTTTCATGCAGGTGAGATGAAGCTGTACGCGACGTAAACTCCATAACTGGTTACTGCAATGAGGATCCATTTTCAACTTTTCAAACACATTGCCCAATAAAACTATGATGAAAATCATAAAAAAAATCTACAAAAGCAACAATGATCACATGTGGAAAACTCACTATGCAAACTTTATTTATAGATTTGATGATTTCAGTGTCAAATGCAGGGTTAGAATCCAAAATAATATTGATATCAAGCTTGATGCATAATGCTCCCCTCTGTGGTGTGTGTCTCTGTGCGTATGGGTGTGTTGTTTGGCAGTACCACGGAGGGCAGGACTTGAACTGCTCTCCTTGATTTTTGCAGGATAGTTTGGAGCGTCGGGAGGAAGAGAAGTTTCGCTCGTCTCGTCTCGCTCGCTGTCACCGCCAACAATTATTGTCACAATATTTCCTAAGTGCCACTGTCGTGTTGTGTGACAAGTGAGACACTGTCACGCAAAAGAGGAGGGACGGGGAAAGCAGTGAAAGCCAACGTTTGGAGAGCAGGAATCAGACGGCTCGGCTTCAGGATCTCAGAACGGTGCTGCTCAGAGCCGACTGAGAGACTCTCAGCTCTGCCGATGGAGACGCTGTCCGTCTGTGGAGCGGCCTGCTCATGCTATGTAACACGTGTGCGTGTGTGTGTGTGTGTGTGTGTGTGTGTGTAGCAGAGCAGAAGACTGCCCCCTTTTGGCTCTCTCTGCAAACTGATCAGGATCCAGGCTGGTATCAGGTGACAGGCCAGCGTCTGACTTTATGAGGTGAACGTTAGATGTAAAGTTTTGTATGTAGTTGGTGTTTGTGTTTGTGGGTGTGTGTGTGTGTGTGTGTGTGTGTGTGTGTGTGTGTTGGTCTGACCTGTCATTCGGGGACTCTTTCCGCCGCATGCAGCCATGGAACCAGGACGTGGTGGATTATCAGGCTCTGAGTGAACTTAAGGTTTCTTTAAACCCTTGCCTGATTTTCACTGCTTTTAATTATTTTATTTATTTATTTATTTTTTGTTTACATTTATTTTGAAGCCATTTTTGAGTTGTGTGGCGTGACAGAACATTTTTCCCAGGGCAACAGCTGAAGTTCAGGTGATTTTGATTTTAACGGACTGGTTATGATCAGTCAGGGTCTCATGAAGAAAACAATATGGAACTATTCATGTAATTACATGAACTCAAACCAGAAGCTTGAGATGTTTACTTCCGAAATACGAGATCAAATTGACTTAAAATGACCTTGGAAATAAATCAAACCACAGCAGGATACACAACGGAGTGGGTCCTTAGTTTTTCACCACAGATCATTACTTGCTTCCTGGAAGTCAGTTTGCAAAGGTGGACGACTTTGTGGTTTCACAGGTGGTTGGAGACAGAAAACACAAAAAGCAGGGTTCAAATTGACAATAATCCTAAAAATAAAAAATGTAGAGATATTGATCCTTATTATCACTTAATAAACCCTTGTCCTCCAGGTTAGTTTGGCCTTTTGGTGGTGAGGATGAAGGAGATTTTAATAATTTCTGTCATGAAAAAAAGAAAAAAAAAACCTGAATGAAATAAGGAATAAAAATGATTAACAAAAAACACAAATCGTGGTGTTTTTTCTTTAATAACATTTAGTAACATCACTTTGTGTCAGTGTCAATTTTTTTCACAGCCAATTTCAAATTAGTCTGACTTTTTGTTTAGAATATCATTTGAAATATGTTGTGAATTCGGTCGACTCAGAAATGTTAAAATAATGAAGGGTATTTCATCACTCAGAGTTTAATCTATAGTTGAAAATCAGTTTATTTCCTATGCATGGCTGCTTCATGCAAAACAAAAGGAATGAAAAACACGAGGCTACTCTAGCATTGTTTTTAAGAAATACAACAAAGTGTAACATTTTAAAACATTTCTGAAAAACTTCATAATTCACCTCAAATTGTGAATCCCAGGAAGCCCCAACGCTGTGAATCACAAACGAAAGGTCAACCATTGTCGAAGGGCAGCAGAGGAAGGGAAACATTTTAAACATTTCAGAAAACCATAATTTAACTCAAATCCTTGAGCACATTTGAAAACTCAGACCTTCAAGCCAAACTGCTGTGAAGCATTAGCACCCATTAAAACGTGTTTGTCAAACGGCATCTATGCAGAAAATTAGTGTTTAAAGTCGCTCCGCATGATGTACAAAGTGTTTATAGCTTCATATCATGTGTGAAATGTGTCCAAATGTTCTTCTCTTTCTGTTAAAGCGTTGACACTGTGTCAGTGAATTGCAGTAAATTAGCTGCTTGCAGGTGAATCAAACTGAGTCTTTGAAGAACTCTGCACCTGGACCCGTCCTTCCAGACGACCAGGAGTTATTCTCTATCGAGCGCCCGCCTTAACGAAATCAAAATGGGCCTTGGCTGGTTTTCACACTGCTGTTTGTTTCTCATTTTTTTATCGATTGATAAAATTTTCATGAATGTCTGACTTGGTCTTTGTGCTCCTGCATTTGTTTTTAAAAAGTTCATTCATGACTCATTTCAGTGAGCTTCAAACACATTGTCAACAAAAACTGATCAACAATTAACACTGGTGTGTGTGTGTGTGTGTGTGTGTGTGTGTGTGTGTGTGTGTGTGTGTGTGTGTGTGTGTGTGTGTGTGTGTGTTTACATCTATGTTTTTCTGTTTATCTTGTGAAGAAAATGAGAAATATAAAAAGATCCGAAGTGATTTCAGTTATTTCACGACCTGAATCTGAATCAATTTCTTTCAAATGTTCTAAAATTTTCTCCCAGCCGGGCAGAAACTCTCCTGATGATAAATGAACGACTCGCAGAAGAGAAATCACTGATCTTATCAATGCTTCTGACAGTCTTCGACACTGAGAAGGAATGAGTTTTTAATTTTTTTACCTCCATCTCCCCTGCTGAAACGCGACCTTCAATTAAGTTTGCAGAACAATACAAACTGTCTGATCTAATAGCAACAAATTCATCTAGAAGTTGTCTTTTATCAACATAATTAAAAACAGTTATTTATACTACATCTGATGTTGATTTCATTAATGATGTTTCATCCTCATTTTTATTGACATTATCAATGATAATTTCGTGGTGTTTTTCCATGAGCAGGAAAACTATAATGGAGATAATTGACATTTTCATCTGTAAATAAAAGCTGGAAAAAATATTCGCGAAGATGAAAAACAGTCAGAAGTCATTTTGATGTAGTTTTTTTTTTTCAAATCGGGCACTCAATAGAAACGTGTCCAAAATGAACTCCTTGCCATGTGGAATGGCAGACAGTGGTTCAGAGCTATTCAGTCACAGTTTAGGAGATTTATGTTCCAGTTTAATTCGCCTGGCAAACTGGGAACATCAGACTAATTGAACAGAAAATCACCAACAAAACGAGCTGACCTTTCAATGCATCTCACCATGATATCAATCGAAAGAAAACACTTTATAAATGTGGATTACATGTAGCTACTTTTTTTTTTTTCATAAATGCCCTTTGATAAACATTTATTTAATTCATGATCCTGATTCACAACCGTTTCACTCAATGGTCTCAGTTTTCAAAGAGGCTTCAGATTTTGAGATTAAATTAAGATTCTCCGAACGTTTAAAAATGGTTTTCTCTCTTTGAGGTATTTCTTAAAATGGTTGCTAAAGCAGCCTAATTTTCTTTTAATTTTTTTTTATTCCTGTGAAACAGCCTAATAAAGTGAATGAAGTTATATTCAAAAGCAGACCTTGAAATCTATAAATCATTAATTGGAAATTTTAAAAAATGCCTCATGATTTTCATTTTACTTGAGTTGACTTGATTCACTAAATATTTATTCAATTGACATCTTTACAATACTTTATTGAATAAAACAAATTCTTTTGATCAGTGAAACTTAATCAAACTTTGCTGGTGATGTTTTTGCTTCCATCAAATTATGTAATCTACAACGGTTTCATTGATATGGTAAAAACAAAAAAACTGAAAAAAATCTAATTAACTTTTACTGACAGAAGATGTTTTGGATAAGAAGTTGATTTAGAACAACTAAAATGTTATTTCACCTTTATTAACATAATTTGTTCATTTGTTTTTCTACTTTAGTTGATTTTACATTTTCAAACCTTGAAAAGATTTATCTTGAGCAATCCGCCTCTCTGGATATTGTTTTATTCTAACTTGCGCAGAATTTCTTTCATTACAAGTCTTGTTTCCTGGCTCAAAAACTAAGTTTAAAAAGTTTTTTTTGTTTTTATTTAAATGGTTGGAATTTCTTTAAAAAACAAAAAAGAGGTCAGATTGATTAAAAAAAAAAAAAAAAAAAAAAAATTCCCAAAAAACTGTTGGAAAATCCAACAGACAAATCAGATATTGTTCAAACTGCAGCTAAGAGGCATCATAAGATTCACTATTTGTTTCATTTTAAAGGTTAAACATGTTTTTATGGCTCCACATGATTTTATTTCTTCATCTCTGTGTTAAAAAATACGAGAGAAAATGAAAGAGCTAGAAAGAAGAGATGATACGAATCCAGTCGCCTCGTCTGACTGTCCCCGTGATGAACCTGCTCATCATCCCCGTCGTCATGGAAACGACCTCCCGTGACCTCAGCGCTGCAGATGTGACAGCTGTCAGTCAGTCCTCTACACAGTGGTGGCAGACACACACACACACACACACACACACACACACACACACACACACGGCTGTGGCAGCGGTGCAGCCTCGGCCGGGTGTGTGTGTGTCCTGCTCTGCACCCTTCACACACACACACACACACACACGCACACTGTGCATGTGTGTTGCTTCCTCTGCAGCCCTGCTGCTGTTCTCGGCGGTGCGTGGGCTCCGCCGTGACAGATCTGGGTCTGTGGTGACGAGCCGCTCGGTCGCCCGGCGCCGGTTCCCCCGCCGCCACATCTCTGATACTTAAAGACGGGCCAAACGGGATCAGTGCATCAATGGCTGCCCACTTACCTGCCTGCAAACTTTACCACGTGTGTGTGCACGTGTGTGTGTGTGTGTGTGTGTGTGTGTGTGTGTGTGTGTGTGTGTGTGTGCGCTTGTCTGCTTGCTGCAGGCTAATATTAGCACCTCGTTGAGCGCCGGCTCCATCAGGACATAAAACAGGTGATAAATAAGGATGGCGGCACCGTGCACGCGTGCGTCTGTGTTTTTCAGTGGTGCAGTACGAGCGCACACACACATGCACACACACACTTATATGCATGCACATACACACACACACACAGAGGTGCTGCAGATCCAGATGCTGGGCGGTTCTTGGGAGACGGGGCCTCGGTGCACCGTCTGCCAGACAGCAGTCAAAGGAGGATTGGAGATTAGCCGGTGGTGCAGACACAGTCGGTCGATCAGTCAGGGAGGGAGGGAGGGAGGGAGGGAGGGAGGGAAGGAGGGAGCCGAAGAAAAGCAAGAGGGCAGTGT